>NW_028318705.1:670000-939068 GCF_062004578.1 Staurois parvus | reverse complement strand
ATATGCCTGACAACACCTTGACATGCCTAACCGGGCCTTTTTGTGTCATTGATGCAGTAAAGGCTTCTTTCTGGCACCTCCCCCATGCAGCTCATTTTTATCACCCAAATGGCCCAGATCAGAAGTCTCCGCCCCCGGATCAGAAGTCTCCGCCCCCTGGAATGTTTGGCCTTGGTACAGACACACAAGGTGACACACACGGGTTAAAATGCCAATTAGAGGTTAATGTTCCACATCTGTGTCTTTTTTTAAATTGCAATTAATGTCAGTGTATAAATAGTTAATGAGTTTGTTAGCTCTTATGTGGAAGCACTGACTAGGCTAGATACTTTGCCATGGGGATCAGAAAAGAACTGTCAAAAATCCTGCGTAACAAGGTAATGGAACTTTATAAAGATGGAAATGACATAAAAAGATGTCCAAAGCCTTGAATATGCCAATCGGTACTGTTAAATCACCTATTAAGAAGTGGAAAGTTCAGGGATCTCTTGATACCAAGCCAAGGTCAGATAGACCCAGAAAGATTGCAGCCACAACTGCCAGAAGAATTGTTCGGGATACAAAGGGAAACCCATAGGTAACCACAAGAAAATCCAGGCTGCTCTGGAAAAAGACAGTGTGGTTGTTTTGAAGGAGCACAATATGATGCAATTTAAATAAAAATGAGCTGCATGGTGGAGGTGCCAGAAAGAAGCCTTTACTGCATCAATGACACAAAAAGGCCAGGTTAGGCATGTCAAGGTGTTGTCAGGCATATTGAAACCGGGCTTTTGTGTGTCACCTTGTGTGTCTGTACCAAGGCCAAACATTCCAGGGTATGTAAACTTTTGATCCGGGCCATTTGGGTGATTTCTGTTATGATTTAAAAAGGAGCCAAACAACTATTTGATAATAAATGGCTTCATATGATCATCATCCTTCAATAAAAGAGCATTTTTTGGCATGATCAGTCATATTTTCAATATCAATGCCAAAATTTCACAATTTCTGCCAGGGCATGCAAACTTTTGAGCACAACTGTATATAGGGCTTGACAAATCCCAGGCGCCAAGTCGCCATGGCGACTAGAAATTGCTTCCTGGCGCCTGGGTTCACGCACTTCCTCCCATTGACTTCCACGCAAAATCGCCTCCCATTGACTTACATGCAAAATCGCCCCCTACTCACTTCAATGCAAAAACTCCTGTCAATAGCAATCCTATGTGAACACATATCTCCACATGTCACTCTGCTCTATCACTTGTAACTCTGGAACGCACCACTACAAATTCGCACCGGACTCTTTTCATAGTGGCACTCAAAACGCAGTGTGAGTGGATCGCATTTGTGTGAACCACCTCAATAAGAACACCATATGTAGCTTGTTGTGTGAATCTGTGAGTTTGAAAACTCATCCAGAATTGCATATGTGTGAACCAGTGTGGCTCCATTCACACCTGGGCGTTTTGTAATCGCAGCAGATTTGCTGTGTTCGCAAAACACAGGTTCAGATGCCATTATTTTCAGTGACACCTAAAATTTAGTGTGGTTTTGCCGCACTTTTCACGTGGCAAATCGCATCGTGTGAAGCTTGTCTCCCAAAAGTTGCCTTGCCCCAGGCACTGACAATCCACGCTACGCTAAAAAAAAAAAACTTGCTCCTAACTAGCTGGCTCCTAGATTCAAAGCAAATTTTTCAAGCCATATATATATATACACACGTGTGTGTGTGTTTGTGTGTGTGTGTGTGTGTGTGTGTGTGTGTATACACAGTGGGGATCAAAAGTTTGGGCACCCCAGCTAAAAATTTGTATCAATGTGCATAAAGAAGCCAAGGAAAGATGGAAAAATCTCCAAAAGGCATCGAATTACAGATTAGACATTCTTATAATATGTCAACAAAAGTTAGATTTTATTTCCATCATTTACACTTTCAATATAACAGAAAACAAAAAAATGGCGTCTGCAAAAGTTTGGGCACCCTGCGGAATTTATAGCATGCACTGCCCCCTTTGCAAAGCTGAGACCTGCCAGTGTCATGGATTGTTCTCAATCATCGTCTGGGAAGACCAGGTGATGTCAATCTCAAAGGATTTAAATGCTCAGACTCATCTGACCTCGCCCCAACAATCAGCACCATGGGTTCTTCTAAGCAGTTGTCTAGAAAACTGAAACTGAAAATAGTTGACGCTCACAAAGCTGGAGAAGGCTATAAGAAGATAGCAAAGCGTTTTCAGATGTCAATATCCTTTGTTCGGAATGTAATTAAGAAATGGCAGTCATCAGGAACAGTGGAAGTTAAAGCAAGATCTGGAAGACCAAGAAAAATATCAGACAGAACAGCTCGCAGGATTGTGAGAAAAACAATTCAAAACCCACGTTTGACTGCACGATCCCTCCAGAAAGATCTGGCCGACACTGGAGTTGTGGTACACTATTCCACTATAAAGAGATACTTGTACAAATATGGTCTTCATGGAAGAGTCATAAGAAGAAAACCTCTTCTACGTCCTCACCACAAAAATCATCGTTTGAACTTTGCAAATGAGCATATAGACAAGCCTGATGCATTTTGGAAACAAGTTCTGTGGACCGATGAGGTTAAAATTGAACTTTTTGGCCGGAATGAGCAAAGGTACGTTTGGAGAAGAAGGGGCACAGAATTTAATGAAAAGAACCTCTGTCCAACTGTTAAGCATGGGGTTGGATCAATCATGCTTTGGGGTTGTGTTGCAGCCAGTGGCACAGGGAACATCTCACGAGTAGAAGGAAAAATGGATTCAATAAAATTTCAGCAAATTTTGGATGGTAACTTGATGCCATCTGTGAAAAAGCTGAAGTTAAAGAGAGGATGGCTTCTACAAATGGACAATGATCCTAAACACACCTCGAAATCTACGGGGGATTACATCAAGAGGCGTAAACTGAAGGTTTTGCCATGGCCTTCACAATCTCCTGACCTCAACATAATTGAAAATCTATGGATAGACCTTAAAAGAGCAGTGCGTGACAGACAGCTCAGAAATCTCAAAGAACTGGAAGACTTTTGTAAGGAAGAATGGGCAAAGATACCTCAAACAAGAATTGAAAGACTCTTGGCTGGCTACAAAAAGCGTTTACAAGCTGTGATACTTGCCAAAGGGGGCAGTACAAGATATTAACTCTGCAGGGTGCCCAAACTTTTGCAGACGCCATTTTTTTGTTTTCTGTTATTTTGAAAGTGTAAATGATGGAAATAAAATCTAACTTTTGTTGACATATTATAAGAATGTCTAATCTGTAATTTGATGCCTTTTGGAGATTTTTCCATCTTTCCTTGGCTTCTTTATGCACATTAATACAAATTTTTAGCTGGGGTGCCCAAACTTTCGATCCCCACTGTATATATATATATATATTATATATGTATATGTATGTGTGTGTGTACACACACACGCACAAATACAATATTAGAAATATACAAATAAAATAAAAACAGTGATATTAAGTTGTATGAGAAAAGTGCTACATTACCTAGCCCAGGAACCCACTACTAATATTCCAAGTACCTGAAGAGTGGATACAAAGAAAAAGTACAAAAAAATAGAACGTTGTTCACAAAATATGAAATCTAGAAAGAAGTGATATTCCAGATCAAAGCTAAATGATATTAACATGGGGACCTGAGACAGAAGATGCTCTACATGTATTAAGCTTCATCAGGATGGAATGCTGATGACCGGGGATGATGACTGTATCAATGTGTTTGGTAGGTTCCTTCAAGGTGCCAGGACGTCGCGGTCTTCTTCTCCTTGGAGGAGTGGGAGTATATAGAAGAACACAAGGATCTCTACCAGGACGCCATGATGGACAGCCAACAGGCAATTGGCTCAGAAGGTGAGAAGATGTGCCGTTATTTGAAACGTGGCACCACTGCACTTAGTACCACTTAGGGTGGTATCACTACATTTTGCAGCACTTTAGCTGAGAGTTCTACTGCTTCATAATTCAAGAGATACATATGGAGGCGCCCCTGTGCCTTTATGGAAGGGACTAGTAGACAGGACAATTCGGTTGGTTTCAGGCCGGTTGGTAAGTTGAGCTGGGAATTTTTCTTTGTTGTTTTACATGTGTTGCCCTTCCATGTGCTCCTTGCTGCAAAGGCCAGTTATAGATCGGGGTGCTTGCCATTTGTTCGCACTTCCAGTGATACCAGTAAAAGAAATGATGGAAGAGTGGATGTCACTGAGACAGGAAGACATTCATAAAAGCTACTAATAAATGAAGGTTGAATGGAAATAACTCATGTGGAAACTCTTCCCCACTCTACTAAATAAGTCTAGGTTCACACTAGTGCTGGCCGTGTGGTCTGCGTTTGCTCGGGCATGGCAGCCAATTTATTTAAATGGTCAAAGGAAAAAAAGCGGCACCTTCTAAGTGCAGCATGTTAAAAAAACCTTTATTAAAATGAGTGGTAGAAAACTCACAAGTCATATGATGGGGGAGTGCTTTAGTATTACAGTGCATCTGCGGGTGATCCGGATCGTGCAGCCCCATCCAGTGGTGTAGGGTGGAATAGCATGGCGGCACTGGTGGCTCCCAGTGCTGCCTGTGGTTTCAGGTACACCAGGAAGATGTGCCGACATCGCTTCCGGTCATCCGGGTGGCGCACGTTCGGAACATGCATGCTCCCTCTTCAGGCCATAGCAGGGGTCATCATGGAGTAGGTGTAACAATTGTGCACAATAGGGACGTGGAACCTGTATGCGACAGCCATTTTTGTTTTTCATGACCAATGACCTTCCTCCCCTCTCTCCTCCTGAAAACCATGGAATTTGTAGCTGTAAGTTTTAACGAACTTTAAAAGAACCTCTTATCTTAACTAAAACACAAATAGATGCAGAGTCCAGACCTGGCCAGGGCTGTAAACAGCTAATTAGTCTTGGCAGGATGTCTGTTTCCACGAACTATGGAAAACTCTTTCCTCTTCCCTATAGTAAAACAATAATAACTCCGTCAAGCCGTCACACGTGACCTGTAAAGCCATTAAGGCTCTAGGAATGTAGAGCGTGCCAGAAAATATCTATTCCACAACGTGACAATTCCACATACAATTCATAGAATTCAACAAGAACAGGACACATTAATATTAGGTATATATTTGAACAGGGAATATCATACAGAACAAATCAAGGTCATATATGACTGTTAGCACAGGAAAGGGAAGAAAGCAGTCTCCTGCCTCCTGGGTGTACGCTGTTTGGTATCCCTGGGTTCAAAATACAATTCTGAATATTAATCTGCCAGTTGCTAGAATACCACCTGCACATACTGGAAGTTATTAATATTAGTATGAAACTGTAGTTGGGACTTGGTCCTAAATTTGGTGGCCTCCTAGCACCCATCCCCTAAACCAGATGATTGGTCAGTTGTTCTCTGTCCACACTCCATTGATATCACAGAAAAGGGACAGACAGAACTTGTTAAGATTAGGCTCTTGTTTTACCATCAACCAAGAAACACTCAAGAGGGCAACATTTTTGCTCGGACAATTGGACTCTGCTAAAACCAGGACTTTGCAAGTATTCTGCCTTCTGAACTCCTTTCTGTTATTTCTCTGTTGTATTATTTTTCTCTTTATAACATCTTTTTCTGTAAATATTTTAATTGCACCATTTTAGACCTTTTCATTAATAAACCCTATTTTGAAACATGTCTCCTGTATCCTGTCCTCAGTCTCTGACCGTCTCCTGTATCCTGTCCTCAGTCTCTGACCGTCTCCTGTATCCTGTCCTCAGTCTCTGACCGTCTCCTGTATCCTGTCCGCAGTCTCTGATCGCCTCCTGTATCCTGTCCGCAGTCTCTGACCGCCTCCTGTATCCTGTCCGCAGTCTCTGACCGCCTCCTGTATCCTGTCCGCAGTCTCTGACTGTCTCCTGTATCCTGTCTGCAGTCTCTGACCGTCTCCTGTATCCTGTCCGCAGTCTCTGACCGTCTCCTGTATCCTGTCCTCAGTCTCTGACCGTCTCCTGTATCCTGTCCTCAGTCTCTGACCGTCTCCTGTATCCTGTCCGCAGTCTCTGACCGTATCCTGTCTGCAGTCTCTGACCGTGTCCTGTATCCTGTCTGCAGTCTCTGACCGTCTCCTGTATCCTGTCTGCAGTCTCTGACCGTCTCCTGTATCCTGTCCGCAGTCTCTGACCGTCTCCTGTATCCTGTCTGCAGTCTCTGACCGTCTCCTGTATCCTGTCTGCAGTCTCTGACCGTCTCCTGTATCCTGTCTGCAGTCTCTGACCGTCTCCTGTATCCTGTCTGCAGTCTCTGACCGTCTCCTGTATCCTGTCCGCAGTCTCTGACCGTCTCCTGTATCCTGTCTGCAGTCTCTGACCGTCTCCTGTATCCCGTCCGCAGTCTCTGACCGTCTCCTGTATCCCGTCCGCAGTCTCTGACCGTCTCCTGTATCCCGTCCGCAGTCTCTGACCGTCTCCTGTATCCCGTCCGCAGTCTCTGACCGTCTCCTGTATCCCGTCCGCAGTCTCTGACCGTCTCCTGTATCCCGTCCGCAGTCTCTGACCGTCTCCTGTATCCCCTCCGCAGTCTCTGACCGTCTCCTGTATCCCCTCCGCAGTCTCTGACCGTCTCCTGTATCCCCTCCGCAGTCTCTGACCGTCTCCTGTATCCCGTCCGCAGTCTCTGACCGTCTCCTGTATCCCGTCCGCAGTCTCTGACCGTCTCCTGTATCCTGTCCTCAGTCTCTGCCCATCTCCTGTATCCCGTCCGCAGTCTCTGACCGTCTCCTGAGGTGGAGCTCTAATAGGAAGAGGTGGAGCCTAATGCAGAAGGGGCAGAGTTTACAGATGAATGGGTGAATCTTAAACAGGAAGGGGTGGGGGCGCAATTTTAGTCTTCCCTAGGACAGCACAAATCCAAAATACACCACTGGCTCCACTCCAGCTTGTCAATTGGGGGACCAATTTCTGTGCAAAATTACATTTCCATAAGTGCCCTGCAGCGGAATCTAGGAGATAAGGTGTGCTATGTAATTATCTGATGTGCTTGTATGCCAGTGTCACCATGTGTGTTTCCCGCAGGGGGCAGTAGTGAGGGGAATCCAGCAGAAAGCTGTGGGTGTGTCCCCTGCTCTCAGGACTGTACAGCGGAAGAGGACAGGACAGGTACACAGGATTATCAGGTACAATACGTCAACTAACCTTTCCCATCTGTTTCTGCAGACTATTCTGCTATATACACAGGACCAATGTGTGACTGTAGAGGTGCCGATTTTTTGTCCCTGTATTACCTGTCTGATTTCACATGGGATTGTTTCAGTGTGATCCCTGTATAGCTGTTCCCTGCAGGGGCATAACTACGGATCATGGGGACCCCTTTACGTGTGACGTCAGCACTTTGTCCCAGGAGGCGCGGGGTCAGTGTCAAACCCTGTAAAAGCTAATATTTTAATAGCACTTATACTCACCTTGTCTGGATTCTTTAAATCTTCCCTTTCCTCCTTCATTTTGTTTGTCATAAGATTTCTGCCACATTTCCTGTTCTTGGGGGGCTCCATTCTCTGTTGGGACCACTCTTACATGCACAGTCCTGTGGGAGAGACAAGCTGG
Source organism: Staurois parvus (assembly GCF_062004578.1). Classification (NCBI taxonomy): domain Eukaryota; kingdom Metazoa; phylum Chordata; class Amphibia; order Anura; family Ranidae; genus Staurois; species Staurois parvus. The sequence continues at coordinate 931,491 of NW_028318705.1, read as the reverse complement.
CGTTGGATGCTTCCTGTGTATGTCGGTGAAGAGATGACTAATATGGGATACGCACAAGCACTAGCACATTGGGACGTGTAGTCCTTTAAAAGGGAATCAGGAGGTGGGGCAGCACAGTGGCTAAATGGTTAGCACTTCCACCTTGCAGTACTAGGGTCATTGGTTCGAATCCCAACCACAGCACCACCTGCCTGGAGTTTGCATGTTCTCCCTGTGCCTGCGTGGGTTTCCTCTGGGTACTCCGGTTTCCTCCCACACTCCAAAGACATGCTGGTAGGTGAATTGACTCCTGTCCAAAGACATGCTGGTAGGTGAATTGGCTCCTGTCTAAATTGTCCCTAGTATGTGTATGTATGAATGTGAGTTAGGGACCTTAGATTGTACGCCCCTTGAGGGTTAGGGACTGATGTGAATGTACAATAAGCGCTGCGTACATTGACGGCGCTATAAAAGTACCTGAAATAAATAGGGGAGGTTCTGTGATGATATCATTGCACATCCCTTAACCGGTAGTTCAGGGAAGCGGCGCTGAGCAAGCTGGAGGCTGTGATAGTAAACTCTGCTGATTTTTTTTTTTTCACAGTTAATAAAGCACTTGCCTCTTCTCAGTCGGTCTATGAAGAGATGATCATTAGAAAACCTGTGAGGCTTTAGTGCTTTAATAAAACCATACTGGATATGTGTTCTCTTCATAGGCACACAGATTTTCTATGTATAAATTGCTTCAACATCTCCCATTATGAGGGCCCCCTTCCACCTCCAGGCCCATAACAACTACATGGGCTGCTATGGCTGTTGTTACCTCCCCCCCCCCCCCCTGGTCCCATATAACCCGTACCTGTGTCATTTCAATTGGTCAATGTGTAAAATCCAGGATTATATGTTCATTTCTGACAGGTGGAGAGTGAAGACAGGACACTGCTACAGAAGGAGGGTGAACCTGAATTAGATCTCATCAGTGCAGGTGATTATCTGAAAATGTGTTCATTTTTATAAGAACTTTTTTTTTTTTTTTTTTTTACTACAGCATACGACCAGAAATGCGACATTTAAAGTGTATTTAAATTCAATCCCCCAAATCCCTAATTATCTTTAACATAATAATGTCATTTTATTGTTCTTCTATTGTCCCCTGTGACACTCAGGCTTCTGGTGGAGCATACAAGTGGCCTTTTTTTCTTTTCTTTATTTATAAAGTACCAAGCGTTCAGTAAGTGGTACAAGAACACAAGTATACCTATACAACAATAGATTAAAGTGATACTAAAGTCTTTTTTTTTTTTTTCTTAAAAATAACAAACATGTCTATACTTGCCTGCCGTGTGCAGTGGTTTTGCACAGAGTAGCCCAGATCCTCCTCTTTTTGGGTCCCCCAGTGGCGCTCCTGGCCCTTCACTTCCGTCGGGTGCCCCCACAGCAAACAGCTTACTATGGGGACACCCGAGCAGGCGCGCTCCCTAGCTTGTGGCTCTGTGTGTCCATTCACACACAGAGCCACGGCTCGGCCTTGCCCCCCCCGGTGGACGTGGTATACTTGGATCAACTTTACCTATAAATGTTATATCCAGTTATATTCTGTGTATCCAAGAAAGAATCCAGGACTTTTTTGAAGCAATCCACTGAGCTGGTCAGAACCAACTCTTGAGGGAGTCTATTCCACATTTTCACAGCTCTCACTGTGCAGAAACCTTTCCGTGTTTGGAGATTAAATCTCTTTTCCTCCAGACGTAAAGAGTGCCCCCTTGTCCTCTGTGATGACCTCAGGGGGAATAGCTCTACACCGAGTTCACTATATGAACCACTGATGTATTTATACATGTTGATCATATCCCCCCTTATGTATTATACATGGTGATCATATCCCCCCTTATATATTATACATGGTGATCATATCCCCCCTTATGTATTATACATGGAGATCATATCCCCCCTTATGTATTATACATGGAGATCATATCCCCCCTTATGTATTATACATGGAGATCATATCCCCCCTTATGTATTATACATGGAGATCATATCCCCCTTATGTATTATACATGGAGATCATATCCCCCCCTTATGTATTATACATGGAGATCATATCCCCCCTTATGTATTATACATGAAGATCATATCCCCCCTTATATATTATACATGGAGATCATACCCCCCTTATGTATTATACACGGAGATCATATCCCCCCTTATGTATTATACATGGAGATCATATCCCCCCTTATGTATTATACATGGAGATCATAATCCCCCTTATGTATTATACATGGAGATCATATCCCCCCTTATGTATTATACATGGAGATCATATCCCCCCTTATGTATTATACATGGAGATCATATCCCCCCTTATGTATTATACACGGAGATCATATCCCCCCTTATGTATTATACATGGAGATCATATCCCCCCCTTATGTATTATACATGGTGATCATATCCCCCCTTATGTATTATACATGGAGATCATATCCCCCCCTTATGTATTATACATGGAGATCATATCCCCCCTTATGTATTATACATGGTGATCATATCCCCCCTTATGTATTATACATGGTGATCATATCCCCCCTTATGTATTATACATGGAGATCATATCCCCCCTTATGTATTATACATGGAGATCATATCCCCCCCTTATGTATTATACACGGAGATCATATCCCCCTTATGTATTATACATGGAGATCATATCCCCCCTTATGTATTATACATGGTGATCATATCCCCCCTTATGTATTATACATGGTGATCATATCCCCCTTATGTATTATACACGGAGATCTTATCCTCCCTCATGTATTATACACGGAGATCATATCCCCCCTTATGTATTATACACGGAGATCATATCCCCCCTTATGTATTATACACGGAGATCATATCCCCCCTTATGTATTATACACGGAGATCTTATCCCCCCTTATGTATTATACACGGAGATCATATCCCCCTTATGTATTATACACGGAGATCATATCCCCCTTATGTATTATACACGGAGATCATATCCCCCCTTATGTATTATACACGGAGATCATATCCCCCCTCATGTATTATACACGGAGATCTTATCCTCCCTCATGTATTATACACGGAGATCATATCCCCCCTCATGTATTATACACGGAGATCATATCCCCCCCTTATGTATTATACATGGAGATCATATCACCCCTTATGTATTATACATGGTGATCATATCCCCCCTTATGTATTATACATGGAGATCATATCCCCCCTTATGTGTTATAGATGGAGATCATATCCCCCCTTATGTGTTATAGATGGAGATCATATCCCCCCTTATGTGTTATAGATGGAGATCATATCCCCCCTTATGTGTTATACATGGAGATCATATTCCCCCTTATGTATTATACATGGTGATCATATCCCCCCTTATGTGTTATAGATGGAGATCATATCCCCCCCTTATGTATTATATCTGTTGATCATATCCTCTCTTATGTATTATACATGGTGATCATATCCCCCCTTATGTATTATACATGGAGATGATATCCCCCTTAAGTATTATACACGGAGATGATATCCCCCCTTATGTATTATACACGGAGATCATATCCCCCCTTATGTATTATGCACGGAGATCATATCCCCCCTCATGTATTATACACGGCGATCATATCTACCCTTATGTATTATACACGGAGATGATATCCCCCTTATGTATTATACAAGGAGATGATATCCCCCCTTATGTGTTATAGATGGAGATCTTATCCCCCCTTATGTATTATATCTGTTGATCATATCCTCTCTTATGTATTATACATGGTGATCATATCCCCCCTTATGTATTATACATGGAGATGATATCCCCCTTATGTATTATACACGGAGATGATATCCCCCCTTATGTATTATACACGGAGATCATATCCCCCCTTATGTATTATACACGGAGATCATATCCCCCCTCATGTATTATACACGGAGATCATATCCCCCCTCATGTATTATACACGGAGATCATATCCCCCCTTATGTATTATACACGGAGATCATATCCCCCCTTATGTATTATACACGGAGATCTTATCCCCCCTTATGTATTATACACGGAGATCATATCCCCCTTATGTATTATACACGGAGATCATATCCCCCCTTATGTATTCTACACGGAGATCATATCCCCCCTTATGTATTATACACGGAGATCTTATCCCCCCTTATGTATTATACACGGAGATCTTATCCCCCCTTATGTATTATACACGGAGATCATATCCCCCCCTTATGTATTATACATGGAGGTCATATCCCCCCCTTATGTATTATACATGGAGGTCATATCCCCCCTTATGTATTCTACATGGAGGTCATATCCCCCCTTATGTATTCTACATGGAGGTCATATCCCCCCTTATGTATTCTACATGGAGGTCATATCCCCCCTTATGTATTCTACATGGAGGTCATATCCCCCCTATGTATTATACATGGAGGTCATATCCCCCCTTATGTATTATACATGGAGGTCATATCCCCCCTTATGTATTATACATGGAGATCATATCCCCCCTTATGTATTATACATGGAGATCATATCCCCCTTATGTATTATACATGGAGGTCATATCCCCCCTTATGTATTATACATGGAGATGATATCCCCCTTATGTATTATACAAGGAGATGATATCCCCCCCTTATGTATTATACACGGAGATCATATCCCCCCCTTATGTATTATACACGGTGATCATATCCCCCCCTTATGTATTATACATGGAGGTCATATCCCCCCCTTATGTATTATACATGGAGGTCATATCCCCCCTTATGTATTCTACATGGAGGTCATATCCCCCCTTATGTATTCTACATGGAGGTCATATCCCCCCTTATGTATTCTACATGGAGGTCATATCCCCCCTTATGTATTATACATGGAGGTCATATCCCCCCTTATGTATTATACATGGAGGTCATATCCCCCCTTATGTATTATACATGGAGGTCATATCCCCCTTATGTATTATACATGGAGATCATATCCCCCCTTATGTATTATACATGGAGATGATATCCCCCTTATGTATTATACAAGGAGATGATATCCCCCTTATGTATTATACAAGGAGATGATATCCCCCCCTTATGTATTATACACGGAGATGATATCCCCCCCTTATGTATTATACACGGAGATGATATCCCCCCCTTATGTATTATACACGGAGATCATATCCCCCCTTATGTATTATACACGGAGATCATATCCCCCCTTATGTATTATACACGGAGATCATATCCCCCCCTTATGTATTATACACGGAGATCATATCCCCCCCTTATGTATTATACACGGAGATCATATCCCCCCCTTATGTATTATACACGCAGATCATATCCCCCCTTATGTATTATACACGGAGATCATATCCCCCCTTATGTATTATACACGGAGATCATATTCCCCCCTTATGTATTATGCACGGTGATCATATCCCCCCCCTTATGTATTATACATGGAGGTCATATCCCCCCCTTATGTATTATACATGGAGGTCATATCCCCCCTTATGTATTCTACATGGAGGTCATATCCCCCCTTATGTATTCTACATGGAGGTCATATCCCCCCTTATGTATTCTACATGGAGGTCATATCCCCCCTTATGTATTATACATGGAGGTCATATCCCCCCTTATGTATTATACATGGAGGTCATATCCCCCCTTATGTATTATACATGGAGGTCATATCCCCCTTATGTATTATACATGGAGGTCATATCCCCCCTTATGTATTATACATGGAGATGATATCCCCCTTATGTATTATACAAGGAGATGATATCCCCCCCTTATGTATTATACACGGAGATGATATCCCCCCCTTATGTATTATACACGGAGATCATATCCCCCCTTATGTATTATACATGGAGATCATATCCCCCCTTATGTATTATACATGGAGATCATATCCCCCCTTATGTATTATACACGGAGATCATATCCCCCCCTTATGTATTATACACGGAGATCATATCCCCCCCTTATGTATTATACATGCAGATCATATCCCCCCTTATGTATTATACACGGAGATCATATCCCCCCTTATGTATTATACACGGAGATCATATCCACCCTTATGTATTATACACGGAGATCATATCCCCCCTTATGTATTATACACGGAGATCATATCCCCCCCCCTCCTTATTATACATGGAGATCATATCCCCCCTTATGTATTATACATGGTAATAATATCCCCCCTTAATCTTCTCTTTTCAAGAGAGAATAAATTCAGTTCCTCTAATCTTTCCTCATAGCTGATCTCCTCCATGCCTCTTATCAGTTTGGTTGCCCTTCTCTGTACTTTCTCCAGTTCCCCAATGTTCTTTTTGTGAATTGGTGCCCAAAACTGAACTGCATATTCCAGATGAGGTCTTACTAATGATTTGTACCGGGGTAATATGATATCTCTCTCTGCAGTCTATACCTCTTTTAATACAAGAGAGGATTTTGCTCACTTTAGAACCCGCAGCTTGACATTGCATGCCATTATTAAGCTTGTGATCTACCAGAACCCCCAGATCCTTCTCCACCATTGATCCCTCCAGTTGTACCCCCCCCCCCCCCAGGATGTATGATGCATGCCTATTCTTAGCCCCCAAGTGCAGAACCTTACATTTATCAACATGAAACCTCATTTGCCACATAGTTGCCCAATTACACAGAGCATTGAGGTCGGCTTGTAAGTTGGAGACATCCTGTAAGGACATTATTCCACGGCCAGCTTGGTGTCATCTGCAAAGACTGAAATGGGATTTATAATCTCAGACTCTATATTGTCTATAAATATATTACAAAGTAAGGGTCCCAACACTGAACCTTGGGGTACACCACTGACACCCCTACACCAATCAGAGTATGAATCATTAACCACTACTCTCTGAATACCATCTTTTAGCCAGTTTTCTATCCATTTACATCCGGATTTTTCCAAGCCTGTAGACTTTACCTTACACATTAGCCATGTGTGGGGAACTGTGTCAAACGCTTTTGCAAAATCCAGGTATACCACGTCCACCGCCACCCCTCTGTCCAAGTGTACCACGTCCACCGCCACCCCTCTGTCCAAGTGTACCACGTCCACCGCCACCCCTCTGTCCAAGTATACCACGTCCACCGCCACCCCTCTGTCCAAGTATACCATGTCCACCGACACCCCTCTGTCCCAAGTATACCACGTCCACCGCCACCCCTCTGTCCAAGGTTTTGCTCACCTCCTCATAAATAGAAATCAGATTTGTTTGACAACTTCTTTCTTTCATGAATCCATGCTGTCTGTTGCTTAAAATATTTTTTTCCAGCAAGAACTCATCTATGAGGTCTTTTATTAAACTCTCCAGTATTTTCCCAATTATAGAAGTTACACTAACAGGTCTATAATTACTTGGTAAAGATTTGACCCCTTTTTAAATATTGGCACCACATTGGCCTTACGCCAATCCAGTGGTACTATGCCAGTCATTAAAGAGTCCCTAAAAATTAGAAACCATGGCTTTGGAATGACAGAGCTCAATTCTTTAACCCCTTGGTACCGGCGCCTCCCGGCCCTTTAAGGGTTCCAGAAGCTGGGAAGCGGGGCAGGGTTTTAGGGTCGTGTGACCGCCGCGATTCGCCGTCACGGCGGTCACATGATCATGAAAGGTCCCGATTGAAAGAGGAGATTGGGACCTTTCCGTGAGTACCGGACATGTGTGCTGGGAGCGCACAAGGGGCGCGCTCTCAGCACATAAGTATTTTTAATTGCACACAAATGTGCGGCCGCTTGGTATTTGTGTGCGGCCGGCGTGAAGAGGTTAAGGACGCGTGGGTGTATGCCATCTGGTCCAGGTGCTTTATTCACCTTTATACTGTCTAAATATTTTTGGATCATTTCAATTGCAAACCAATGTGGATCATCTGGAGCTGTTCTTTTTCTTTTAGTTTTGTCTATCAGCTGTGATGAAAACCCCTCAAATCCATCGCCTGCATCTCCGCCTCCTGACTGTACTGCCACCTGCCCTAAATTTGAATGCTATTCTGCAGACAGACCACCCAGTCCAAACTCCTCTGCTGTGAGTACAAGATTGCTCACTGTCCAGGATGAAGAGCGGCCTTCTGGAAGACAACCAAAGGTGGCAGAGTCTGTGACAGAATGGCTGAGGGATCGGTACTCCTATGTTCCTCCCAGCAAGCGTCGGAAAGGCAATCCGGTCCCACTCAGGAAAGAAGCGAATAGCCCTGTCCCTGCAGCCACCTGGGAGACAGAACTTACCAAAGATCTGGATGTCATCATGAACCTGGAAGGTGCGCCTCAGACTGCCTACCAGTGCTCTGACTGCCAAGAGTGTTTTGACAATGCAGCGGATTTTATTACGCACCAGGCACTGCACAAAGCCGAGTCCAAGTTCCTGCCTTTCTACCATCCAACGTCTTTTGTGAGCATGGACTTCACCGGCAAGCAGAAACCATTTGTTTGCTTAGATTGTGGGAAATGTTTTATGTATAGGTCCGCGTTCACCAGGCATCAGCGAATTCATACAGGAGAGAGGCCCTTTGTCTGTTCTGAGTGTGGAAAAAGCTTTTCCCAAAATACGCACTTGGCGAAACACCGCAAGAACCACTAAAGTATTGCCTGAATTATGGCTGTGTTTAGGAATAGGTGAGATTAGGGTGAGCATATTATGGGTGGCTCTACCCCACCTTAACTAACAGTGTTGGATTGTGAGGGCATAGCCCACGGCACCCTACATACTGTATGTCCCATTGTTCATCACTAGAATTGATACCTCAAGACCCTCAACTCTACTTACATCTCTTCCCGCCCAGACCCTCAACTCTACCTACATCTCTTCCCGCCCAGACCCTCAACTCTACCTGCATCACTTCCCGTCCAGACCCTCAACTCTACCTGCATCACTTCCCGCCCAGACCCTCAACTCTACCTGCATCACTTCCCATCCAGACCCTCAACTCTACCTACACCACTTCCCGTCCAGACCCTCAACTCTACCTAAACCACTTACCGTCCAGACCCTCAACTCTTCCTACATCACTTCCCGTCCAGACCCTCAACTCTACCTACATCACTTCCCGTCCAGACCCTCAACTTTACCTACATCACTTCCCGCCCAGACCCTCAACTCTACCTACATCACTTCCCGCCCAGACCCTCAACTCTACCTACATCTCTTCCCGCCCAGACCCTCAACTCTACCTACATCACTTCCCGCCCAGACCCTCAACTCTACCTACATCACTTCCCGCCCAGACCCTCAACTCTACCTACATCACTTCCCGCCCAGACCCTCAACTCTACCTACATCACTTCCCGCCCAGACCCTCAACTCTACCTACATCACTTCCCGCCCAGACCCTCAACTGTACCTACATCACTTCCCGCCCAGACCCTCAACTCTACCTACATCACTTCCTGCCCAGACCCTCAACTCTACCTACATCACTTCCCGCCCAGACCCTCAACTCTACCTACATCACTTCCCGCCCAGACCCTCAACTCTACCTACATCACTTCCCGCCCAGACCCTCAACTCTACCTACATCACTTCCCTTCCCATCCAGACTCTCAACTCTACCTAGATTACTTCCCACCAAGACTTTCAACTCTGCCTACATCACTTACCAACCAGACCCTCAACTCTACCTCCATCACTTCCCGCCCAGACCCTCAACTCTACCTCCATCACTTCCCACCCAGACCCTCATTTCTACCTACATCACTTACCAACCAGAAACAAAAACCAAAAGAAAGTGCATCGGCCTAGTGCATTACCATATAGTATTTTTATTAATAAAACAAATTCCAATGTACTCACAAAAGTACAGGACAAAGCGCATGTAACACAATCCAGTCCAGTCCCAATGCTGGAATCTCATCCATCCACATGATATAGCTTACGTGTTTCAAGGGCTGTGCCCTCTTCATCAGAGCCTGATGAAGACATCACAGCCCTTGAAATGCATAGGCTATATCTCTGTAGATGAATGTGATTCCAGAGCTGGCAGAACACAATAGCTCAGCGTTAGAGATATCCGCACTAACATCGCATAGTTGGTACGGTGACCTCTCCATTTATTTTTTTTTTTTGGTTCTCCACTGGGTTGATCAAGAAAAAACTTTGTGTGCACCAGGCATGAGAGGTAAAGATCTGCAAAAATACTAATACCATTCTCTGTACCTGCACAGCTTACTGGAAGTCTAGAAAACATGTCCTGCAGCTTAAAATGAGCGTACTTAGATATGTAGATTATTGTATACATGGTATATAATGTATTACTCTGTCTTGAAAACCACTTTAGATGGAGGAGATATTATGTTGATGTGTTATTTTTTCTGGCTTGAAGTGACCAGGTTACTGTTCAGTATTGCTGTTAATATAATAAAGTAAAAAAAAAAGGCCATTGAAGCTTAATGATGGCTTGATTATGTGAAACAGTGACTAATATACAGATCCATGTGAAATGATCTCTTCTGTGGGATGAGACCGCAGCAACAGCATTTTCCATGCTTGACTCGGGGAAAGGAATCCATTAAGTAGTGTGCTAGAAGTAGAAGTCTCATGCGGATTAAATGCTCACCTGGTGGTCTATTGATTCGTGTTTAAGTAATTATTGCTTGAGGAAAGACACACTGAACAATTCTTTAGAAAATCCAATCTTTCTGTATGTTAATATTGCCTGTCAGCTCCACCCCTGCCAGAAGCCCAATTTGTGGGCATTCCTCAAGCAGAGCTCGGCTGCTAATCCTATGTATGTGATCCATTGGGAGCAGGAAAGTCACATTGATGTGCCCCTTCTATGAGTAGTGAGGGTACTGGTCTTGGGTCCTGTCGAAGAAGAACACTCTCGGTAGAACACCAGTGGGGGAGAGAAGATGCATAGTCGGCCACACTATTTCACATACGTGGTGGAGATCGAGCTGAAGCCCAATTTGTGGGCGTTCCTCAAGCAGAGCTCGGCTGCTAATCCTATGTATGTGGTCCATTGGGAACAGGAAAGTCGCATTGATGCGCCCCCTGTATGAGTAGTGAGGGTACTGGTCTTGTGTGCTGCCGAAAGAAAAGCACTCTCAATCACACTAAATTAATTATCAATCTATCTCCTGCTGATCAGCATGGACGAACACCAGTGGGGGAGAGAAGATGCATAGTCGGCCACACTATGTCACATACCTGGTGGAGATTGAGCTGAAACCCAATTTGTGGGCATTCCTCAAGCAGGGCTTGGCTGCTAATCCTATGTATGTGGTCCATTGGGAGCAGGAATGTCGCATTGATGCGCCCCCTGTATGAGTAGTGAGGGTACTGGTTTCGGGTGCTGCCAAAGAAAAGCACTCTCAATCACACTAAAACTGATTATGAATCTGTCTCCTGCTGATCAGCAAGGTTGAACAGCAGTGGGGGAGAGAAGATCCATAGTCAGCCATGCTATGTCACATACCTGGTGGAGATCGAGCTGAAGAAGGGGCTTCTCTTGCACCTTTTGTCCTACACCTCGGGTAGTGGTGACAGGGTATGTGAGGACACAGAATGGCATTGAGGGCCAAAGCTGGTGGCAGCACCAGCTGTTGGGTGTAAGGGAGAGATGACTGAGGACCACCGGATAGGGACCAGAGAGAGAAACGCTGTAGTACCTGATCAGCAGACAGGAATGAAACCAAGACAGGAGCTGAAGGTTGTCAACATTGTAGAGCGAAATCAGAAGGCAGAGACATCATCAGGATGAAGGCCAAGGTCAGCAACAACTATTCAGTGAGGTACAGGGCCATGCGGCAGAAGCAGGTTCAGGGCCATGTGGCAGAGGCAGATTCAGGGCCATGAGGTGGAGGCAGGTTCAGGGCCATGAGGCGGAGGCAGGTTCAGGGCCATGAGGCGGAGGCAGGTTCAGGGCCATGAGGCAGGGGCAGCCTCAGGACACAGGCTGAGATCAGTTAACATCTGGGCAGCAAGGTCCTGAATCAGAAGTCAGGATGCAGAGACCAAAACAGGCCAAGGTCACAATGGGCAGACCGGAATCCAGAGACAGGTCAAAGGAAAGCTAGGTCATACATGGGACGACAAATGTAGCAGGTCAGGTCCCAGGTAGTAGCTGAAGTCCACTAAGCAATCTGTCCATGTCACAATACTGCTGAAATAGGCCTCTTGGTGCCAATCCCAGGGAAGAGCATTCACATGCGTCTACATACGGCTGTACGGTATGCTCAAGCTAATACATAGGCAGCGCAGTGGCTAAATGGTTAGCACTTCCACCTTGCAGTACTCGGGTTGTCGGTTCGAATCCCAACCATGGCACCACCTGCCTGGAGTTTGCATGTTCTCCCTGTGCCTGTGTGGGTTTCCTCCCACACTCCAAAGACATGCTGGTAGGTTAATTGGATCCTGTCTAAATTGTCCCTAGTATTTGTATGTATGAATGTGAGTTAGGACCCTTTAGATTGTACGCCCCTTGAGGGTTAGGGACTGATGTGAATGTACAATATATGTGTAAAGCGATACGTAAATTGACGGCGCTATATAAGTACCTGAAATAAAATAATACATTAGGCCGTGCCTGCGTGCTAACGTGTCTGGTAGTAGCATTATGCAGAGAAACATGCGCATGCACTGGTCTCATATTAGCTCATTACCATGGCCCTGATCAATATGGGACAAGAGCTACATACCCTTTGTACCCTGGGGGACTGGAGGAAGCAATGCTGAGTATGGTAAGACTTCATCTCCATACTAAACAAAGTGCGCTGTCCCTTTAAATCATGAATATACAAATAATTGGCAAATCCACCAATCAGTGCGAAATGTGAACTAATCTGAGACAATTCATATATGCTATCACAGCAATAAAAAGATCCAAATCAAAAAGTTCACATGGATAAATAGTCCAAGAAAGTGACAAAAGTGCTCCGTGCTTGTCAGCTTCCTCACACAAAGTGCTCCTTACACCCCGGTCACTCCAATCCGAATTTGAAATCATGCAGTGCGTTACTTTAACTGACAATTGCGCGGTCATGCAACGCTGCACCCAAATGAAATGTACGTCCTTTTTGTCCCCACGAATTGAGCTTTCTTTTGGTGGTATTTGATCGCCTGTGTGTTCTTTGTTTTTTGTACTATAAACAAAAAATTGAGACAAATTTGAGAAAAAAGCAATATTTTTGACTTTTTGCTATTAAACATGTCAATATTTAAAAAAATTAAAAAATCAAATTTTGTCAGAAATTTAGGCCAAAATGTGTTCTGCTCCGTGTCTTTGCTAAGAAAAAAAATCCCAATACGTGTAAATTAATAGGTGTCCGTGAAAGTTATTACAAATGGCGATAATGGGATTTTTTTTTTTTTTTACTAGTAATGGCGGCGATCAGCGACTTACAGCGGGACTGCAGTGGGCATTCTGACACTGGGGGGGGGGGCAACTGACTTGGTGTCACTGATCTGCAGTGACACCAATAGTGTATACTAATGGCACTAGGTAGGAAGCGGTTAACAGGTGTGGCAGTCAAAGGGTTAACTGTGTGCTGTTTGAGGGCCGGTTCACACTATAGAAACGCAGTCCAGATACGTTCCGGATGCGTTTTTGCATGCGTGTTTTTGATGCGTTCCAGTGTGGTTTTTATGCATTCCAGTTCATTTTATCCCCTCTCTTTTTCTTCAATTCAAATAGGGACGTGTGCGGTCCGGTTCATTTTTTGGTGTGTTCCGGTGTGTTTTTGATGCGTTTTACCACGTTCCTGGACAGTTCTGTGCAGAAAAATTGTTCTACTTTTTTTTCTGCAACTGGAACGCACTGGACCTGCAAGCACTGATGTGAACGATGACACTGACCACCATATCACCTACTTTCTGTGCATTTTGGATGCAGAAAAAAAGAAAATGAAACGTATGCAGTGTGAACTGGCCCTTACTGTGGGCTGTGTCTTTGCTTTCCACTGGAAGCACACTGCTATGCAGAGCCATACAAAGCAGTGTGCTGGAGCTGACAGGGGAGAGTTCTGTGTTGTTTATACACAGGTCTCTCCTCCGTCGGAGATACTCGGCAATCACTGGGTCAATTTGACACTAACTGACACTGGGTGGGAACTGGCACTGATATCACCAAAACACAAATTCAGTAATCAGTGCTAATACTGTACACTGTCACTGTACTAATGACACTGGCTGAGAAGGGGTAAACATCTCGGGGCGATCAAAGGGTTAAATGTGTGCTGCTTTTAGGGATTGCAGAGATATTATAGGAGAAGGTCAGAGATTGCAGACATATTGCAAGAGATGGTCAGAGATTGCAGACATATTACAGAAGATGGTCAGATGCTGCAGACATACTACAGGAGGTGGTCAGAGACTGCAGACATATTACAGGAGATGGTCAGAGACTGCAGACATATTACAGGAGATGGTCAGAGACTGCAGACATATTACAGGAGATGGTCAGAGACTGCAGACATACTACAGGAGATGGTCAGAGACTGCAGACATATTACAGGAGATGGTCAGAGACTGCAGACATAGTACAGGAGACGGTCAGAGACTGCAGACCTAATACAGGAGATAATCAGAGATTGCAGTCATATTACAGGAGATGGTGAGAGATATTCTGCAGTGTCACTCAGTGTATAGAGATCAGGGTTGTTGGAGAGAGAATATCACCTGGTGTATGGGCATTGGGCAGGCACACTCATCCTGGCTGGTATACTTGAAGGCAGGGTGACACACTAAGCTGCTGGGCTGGTGATCGGTGTCACTGATCTGCTGCACACAATGTAGATTTCAGAGTCCAGTCTGCAGTACATTCTGTCTGCCACCTCCAGCTCTCTTCATTTCCGACTTGCTATGTCCTACGGCCGCGATGTGGAATGTGGCCCCACCGCTCATTGAAGTCCCCAGGAGGGAAACTGCCCAGAGGGGCTGCCGCTGCCCTCATCACCGTGGGTCCACTCAAAGCTCTGCATCAACCACTGGCAGGGATAATATGGCTACTGCCTCCCCCCCTGATGGCGGTCCGCACCCCCATAGTGACACCACTGGGCCGGGACCTACCGACCGACTTGTGCTGTACCGAAGAACGGTACAGAAGTAGCAGGTAGTGCCCCCCTCCTGGAAATACTGGATCACGTACATGTACATGATCCAGCACAGAGCGGCCACCCCTCCGCAGTAACAGTACATGGGGCAGTCTGCAAGTGGTTAACCCCTCGCCCTCCTGAGGATTTCCCCCCCATCCTGATCAGGCCATTTTTTGTGATACGGCACTGCATTACTTTAACTGACAATTGCGCGGTCATGCAACACTGCACCCTAATGAAATTTACAGCCTTTTCCCCCACAAATTGAGCTTTCTTTCTGTGGTATTTGATCGCCTGTGCGGTTTAAAATTTTTGCGCTATAAGCAATAAAAAACTGACCATTTTGAAAAAAAAAAAATATTTTTGACTTTTTGCTATAAAACATGTCCAGTAAAAAAATTTAAAAAAAATCAAATTTCATCATAAATTTAGGCAAAATGTATTCTGCTCCATGTCTTTGCTAAACAAAAATCCCAATATGTGTAAATTAATTGGTTTACGTGAAAGTTATAGCGTCTACAAATGGCGGTGTAGATACTGGGATTTTTTTGCTTAATTTTTACTAGTAATGGCGGCGATCAGCGACTTATAGCGGGACTGCAGCGGGCATTCTGACACTGGGGGGGGGGGGGGGAACTGACTTGGTGTTACTGACATCACCAGTGACACCAATACAGTGATCAGTGCTAATAAAAAGCACTGACACTGTACTAATGACACTGAGCAGGAAGGGGTTAACATTTGGGGTGATCAAAGGGTTAACTGTGTGCTGTTTCACTGTGTGTGTGCTTCACTGTGTCAGCACATTGCTCTGTATTGGTCTGCTATGCAGAGCCATACAAAGCAGTATGCTGGAGCTGACAGGGGAGAGATCTATATTTTTTACATACAGGTCTCTCCCCCGTCAGTGATACTCGACGATCGCTGGGTGCCGGAGAGAATCACCAGAATCACCCGGTGATCAATAGCTGAGGCCGCCAATGGCCTACCCAGAAATGAAAAATCACACACAAGTATATATATATCTGCCTGGAGTTTGCATGTTCTTCCTGTGCCTGCGTGGGTTTCCTCTGGGTTCTCCGGTTTCCTCCCCCACCCCAAAGACATGCTGGTAGGTTAATTGGCTCCTGTCTAAATTGTCCCTAGTATGTGTATGTATGAATGTGAGTTAGGGACCTTAGATTGTACTCTCCTTGAGGGTTAGGGACTGATGTGAATGTACAATATATATGTAAAGCGCTGTGTAAATTGACGGCGCTATATAAGTACCTGAAATAAATAAATATATATATATGTGTGTGATTTTGTACAGCCCTACCGCCCTGTAGCAGGAAAGCGGTTAAAAAAAAATGAAGGTATCTACGCACAATTGAATCAGTAGATGAGGTTTGAGACACTGGTTGCAGGTATGCAGGGTGCTTTTTCTTTTTAGATACAACGAGAAATGTTGATAACGGTAAATGATAAATCAGTTGAATGAGTTTGAATGTTTTGCATGTATCTCCTTCAGAGTAACGTGTGGTATGACGAGGGGCGGACTGACCATTTGAAAACTCGGGCACTGCCCGAGAGCCTGGGGTCAGTAGGGGGCCCCATGAGATGCCCCTGGTACCTTTTTCATAGGCTTTTTTGAGTTTGGGCAAGGACACAGGGGCCCCATGATCCCCTATTGCCCAGGGGCCCCATGAGTTGTCAGTCCGCCCCTGGATATGACTGTACTCTGTAAAAATGTATCAAATTTATTTCCCTTCAGAGTATAAAATAGAATTTTTGTTCCAACTGCCTTCTGAATTTTGTCCAGCAGAGGGCAGCCTAGTCGCTCTGCCTCCTATTATCCCTCGATGTGGCAGCAGGTGGCGCTGTTGTAACTGCAGCGCACGGTGATAGAGAGCTGGCGGCCATTTTCTTGGAGACCAGTGACAGCTGATTTGGGGACAAAATGTTATAAGAATTGTAATACAATCAGTAGAAAATGTCAATTTGTCTCAAGTGTCTGTCTGCTGACGTCATTTGTGTTCGTCCATTGAGTGTTGTGAAGGTCCTAGGCAGGTGAGGACACGGGTTCTGTTTGGATGGATCACACTGTCAGTGTTCTCCAAATCCACCAATCACACTGTAATTGTTCCCCAAATCCACCAATCAGATTCCAGGCTGGGTGGGGGGATTCTGGCTGGACATTGTGGGGAGATAACTGTGTGACCTCAGCTATGCTGGGGCTGTGCATGGGGGCAGGAGGGGCAACTCAGTGGTGCTGGGGCCAGGGCTGGTGTAGTGGCGGAGGGCTCAGGTTTGCAGGTAGATAATTGTACGGTGGAAGCAGCAGAGTTGTAAGAAGGTTCTTGGGGTGCAATATGTTGAAGCGGGGTTGGAGTCCCTGGAAGATGAGGCAGCTCAGAGGTCCTGGGATATTGGAGCAGCGTTGGGTTCCCAAGATGGTGGAGCAGTGTTGGGGGTTCCCAGATGATTGCATAGCGCTGAGGTCCAGGGATGATGGAGTAATGGTGGGTTCCCAAGATGACAGAGGAGAGTTCAGGTCCTTGCATTTAGGAACAGATGAAAGAGCAGAGCTAGGGTGCCAAGATGATGGAGCAAAGTTGAGCCCCCTGAAAGAAAAGGTAGCTCAGGTGGCCTGGGATGACAGAGCGGCACTGGGGTCCCAAGATGACATACACGAGATACGGACCTTGGATGATTGAGCGGCACTGGGTTACCAAGACGGTGGAGCAGAGTTGGAGTCCCTGGAAGATAGGGCATCTCGGGGTCCTGGGATGACAGAACAGAGCTAGGGACCTGGGATGATGGAGCGGTGCTGGGTTCCAAAGATGGTGGAGCAGAGTTTGGGGTCCTCAGATGACTACTTGGTGCTGAGATCCCAGGATGATAAAGCAATGTTGGGCTCCAAAGATGACAGAGCAGAGTTGAAGTCCTAGGATGAATGGACAGATGAGGGGACAGAGCTGGGGTCCTGGAATGACAAAGCAGAGATCGGACGCCTAAAAAGATGGAGCTGAGTTGAGGTCCCTGGAATGACTGAGCATGGCTGAGGTCCTGGAGTTGGGGTCTGAGGATGATAAAGCAGGATAAGGTCCTGGGATGATGGAGCAGAGTTGAGGATCCCCAGATGACTGCGTAGTGCTAAGGACGCAGGAAGATGGAGCAGTGTTGGGTTCCCAAGATGACAGACTAGAGCTAAGGTGACAAGATGACGGAGCAGAGTTGAGGTCCCTGATTAGCTAAACAGTGCTGGATTACTGAGCAGACCTGGTGTCTTGAGTTGATGAAGCAGAGTTGGGATACCCCAGATGACTGCATAGAGCTAAGGGCCCAGGATGATGGAGTACTGCTGGGTTCCCAAGATGACAGAGCAGAATTGAGGTCCTGGGATGACTAATCAGTGCTAGGGTGCTAAGATGATAGAGCAGGGTTGAGGTCCATGGAATGACCTAATGTAGCTGGGGTCCCAGGTTGATGGAAAAGAGGCAGAGTCCTGGGATGACTGCGCGGTGCTGATGTCTCAAGATAACAGAGCAGTGTTCGGGTCCCTGGACAACTGAGCAGCTCTGGGGTTGTAGAATCTCATTGCTGAGGTCCTGGGATGACAGAGTTGGAGGTCCTGGAATGAAAGCTCAGAATTGGGGTCCTGGAATGACAGAGCAGTACTAGGGTGTCAAAATGGTGGAGCAGAGTTGGGGTCCCAGGAATGATTCAGCATGACTGAGGTCCTGGGATGACAGAGTTGGGGGTCCCCAGATGACTGCGTAGTGCTAAGGGCCCAGGATAATGAGAGCAGAGCTGAGGTCCTGGAATGACAGAGCAGTGCTAGGGTGTCAAAATGGTGGAGCAGAGTTGGGGTCCCAGGAATGATTCAGCATGACTGAGGTCCTGGGATGACAGAGTTGGGGGTCCCCAGATGACTGTGTAGTGCTAAGGGCCCAGGATAATGAGAGCAGAGCTGAGGTCCTGGAATGAAAGCTCAGAATTGGGGTCCTGGAATGACAGAGTAGTGCTAGGGTGTCAAAATGGTGGAGCAAAGTTGGGGTCCCAGGAATGATTCAGCATGACTGAGGTTCCAGGATGACAGAGTAGAGTTGGGGTTCCTGGATGTTGGAGAAGATTCGAAGTCTCGGGATGACTGAGCGGTAACTGATAACATCATTGGGGTACTAGGAGGACTGAGCAGTGCTGGAGTCCCATGATGACATATCAAAGTTGAATTCCCAGGATGACAGTTGGGGTCCTGGTTGTGGCCAGTAGGTGATATTTCATTACAGGTCCTCTTTACTGCCATAACTTTAATGATGATTTAATAATCTTTCTGTTATGTTCAGGAATAAGATGTCGGCACCCTCTGCGCAGGAGAGAAAAGCATGCTGGGACTCCCGCGACCTGTACTGGCAGTGCCTGGATGACACTAAGGAGGACAGGGACAGGTGCCAGCAGATCAGGAAAGGCTTTGAGAAGAACTGTCCACAGACATGGGTAGGTCACATGACCACCGCAGCCAGCCAATGTCACCATCTCAATCCACTTTTAGCAGCTTCTTTTTAAATTCTGGAAAATGAGGACTTCACCTGTTGCAGCCAATCAGATCCTGGCCACTGGCAATGGACAAGAGCTTATTTCCCTTTCCTCTGGTGCTCCAGCCGGGGGCCACGTGATGCACAACTTAAAATGGATCTTCAGTTTTGTATTTCCTGGCCCTCTATATACATTGGAAAGATTTCAGCAGATCGTTTCAGCCTGTTGTGGAGATAGTTATTGTGCCCTTAGCAGAGATCGGCCCGAACATTGCAACTCCCAGTGCAGTGAATTTAGGGACAGTGCAGGAATGCCATTTCCCAATTAGTCATTTGATTCAAGTTGTGTGCCAACTGGAAGGGTGGCTTTTTACAGGAGCAAGGGGGGTGGGGGGGGGTGGTGAGGATTCTGGGATTATAGCCCTCCAAGCTGCCCCCAGGGTGGGAAGGAGAGATTAGAATTTTGTTGTTGTTTTATAATGTCCTGACTGTCTGCAAATTAAAACTGGGCTTGTTCCTTAGTTGAAGAGATGAGTTGAACAAATACCTCTCTTCTGTTCTTCATACGGTAGAGGGAAGGTGTTCTGTAGTCCACAGCAATACATGGAGGGTCCTGGGAGATCAGATATAGTGAATGCAGGGTCCTGGGAGACCAGATATAGTGAATGTGGGGTCCTGGGAGATCAGATATAGTGAATACGGGGTCCTTGGAGATCAGATATAGTGAATGCAGGGTCCTTGGAGATCAGATATAGTGAATGCAGGGTCCTGGGAGATCAGATATAGTGAATGCAGGGTCCTGGGAGATCAGATATAGTGAATGCAGAGTCCTGGGAGATCAGATATAGTGAATGCAGGGTCCTGGGAGACCAGATCTAGTGAATGCAGGGTCCTGGAAGATCAGATATAGTGAATGCGAGGTCCGGGGAGATCAGATATAGTAAATGCAGGGTCCTGGGAGACCAGATATAGTGAATGCAGGGTCCTGGGAGACCAGATATAGTGAATGCAGGGTCCTGGGAGACCAGATATAGTGAATGCAGGGTCCTGGGAGATCAGATATAGTGAATGCGGGGTCCGGGGAGATCAGATATAGTGAATGCGGGGTCCTGGGAGACCAGATATAGTGAATGCGGGGTCCTGGGAGACCAGATATAGTGAATGCGGGGTCCGGGGAGACCAGATATAGTGAATGCGAGGTCCGGGGAGACCAGATATAGTGAATGCGAGGTCCGGGGAGACCAGATATAGTGAATGCAGGGTCCTGGGAGATCAAATATAGTGAATGCAGGGTCCAGGGAGATCAGATATAGTGAATGCAGGGTCCTGGGAGACCAAATATAGTGAATGCAGGGTCCAGGGAGACCAGATATAGTGAATGCAGGGTCCTGGGAGATCAAATATAGTGAATGCAGGGTCCAGGGAGATCAGATATAGTGAATGCGGGGTCCTGGGAGACCAGATATAGTGAATGCGGGGTCCTGGGAGACCAGATATAGTGAATGCGGGGTCCGGGGAGACCAGATATAGTGAATGCGAGGTCCGGGGAGACCAGATATAGTGAATGCGAGGTCCGGGGAGACCAGATATAGTGAATGCAGGGTCCTGGGAGATCAAATATAGTGAATGCAGGGTCCAGGGAGATCAGATATAGTGAATGCAGGGTCCTGGGAGACCAAATATAGTGAATGCAGGGTCCAGGGAGACCAGATATAGTGAATGCAGGGTCCTGGGAGATCAAATATAGTGAATGCAGGGTCCAGGGAGATCAGATATAGTGAATGCAGGGTCCGGGGAGATCAGATATAGTGAATGCAGGGTCTTGGGTTTAGGAACACTTTAACCAGCAGTGCAGGGGCGGGTGGCCGTTTATAAACATCCTCCCACTTACCTTCCTGTGCGCGCTCCGGAAACAGCGGAACACCGATCGCTGTACGGGACCTCTGTGCGAGGTCCCGATCATGTAATCACTGATTGGCCAATCAGTGATCACTTGAATAGGTGTAAGCAAGATGTCACTTCTGACATCATTGCTTACTACTAGTGAAATCTGTGAATGATCACAGAGGTCACATGGTACAATGCTATTCACAACAGCCTTGTACCATGTGACAAGTGTGACCAATCACAGCTTTCACAGTATTTCTCAATGGCTGCAAAAATGCAGCCAGAGAGGAGGAGAAATTATTGCTTTTACAGCCTTTATGGGTGTAAAAGCAATCTAAGAAAAAAAAAAATCTTCATCACCGCCCACAAGTAGTACAGTGTCACTATGGTGACAGTATGTTAAAAAAAATAGTCATAATATCAAATAAAAATGTAAAAAAAGTTTTGAAAAATTATAATTTTTGGTTATAAACTAATTTGGGTTATTTTATTTTATTTTTTTACTAAAAAGATAGAGGAATACAATTTGGCCAAGATTTATGATGAAATATTATTTATTTGCAAAATTTTATACGAAAAACACTTTTTTCAAAATGTTTGGACTTTTTCATTTATATAGCAAAAAAATAAAAATCCCAGTGGTGCATAAATACCACCAAAATAAAGATTTATCTGTCTCAAAAAATGCTAAAAAATTCATATGGGTACAGTGTTGCATGACCGCGCAATTGTCATTCAAAGTGTTACAGCGCTGAAAGCTGAAAATTGGCCTGGACAGGAAAGGGGGTGAAAGTGTCCGGACTTGAAGTGGTTAAGGGAGTACATTGGGGCCTCCCAGGTCCCCAGAACTAGTGTCCCCATTGGAAGATTACTTTTCTGGAGACAACCCAAAATTTAGGATTTTCTTCCACTTTCAGCCCTGGTTTACACTGATGCGGTGCGGCACATCGCATGTGATTTGCACAGGAACCACACCTCATTCCTGTGCCACATGCGATGCCTGTGCGGTGCGTTTTGAGCCGTACATTTTGTATGGCTCAAATCGCATCCGCACCAAAAAGGCGCAGGACCCTGTTTTCACCCCCACCTGATTTGCATTGCACAGGTGTTCAAACCCATGCTATGCAAAGTCTGGTAATCACATTGCATTTTGCAAAATGTTTCTGGCTGTCAATTTAACATTGACACCTGTACCAGATCGCATTGACGCTGTGCGATTGCGGTGCGGGAAATGCAGAGGATTCACTGCGTTTCCCGCACTGCATTAGTGTGAACCAGGGCTCAATGATAATGGTAAACTGGAAAAATAGAGAGGGGGGGATCTCCCTAACAGGGGGCACAAACAGCAATAAAAACCTGACAGGGGGTCTAATCCCACTCCATCCAAAACTAAAAAAAAAAAAAATTTTGCCTCTAGTTATACTTTAAATAGTGGATATGTATGGATCAGTTTTGGAGAATAGGGATCAGGGGCGGACTGACCATTTGGAAACTTGGCCACTGCCTGAGGGCCCGGGGTCAGTAGGGGGCCCCATGAGATGCCCCTGGTACCTTTTTCATAGGCTTTTTTGAGTTTGGGCAAGGACACCGGGGCCCCATGATCCCTTATTGCCCGGGGGCCCCATGAGTTGTCAGTCTGCCCCTGATAGGGATATTGTTTGCTGTCATTTTAACATGCCAACTGCTGCTCCTCAAATAGGAAATGATGACTTTTGATGCTTTGCAGCCACACTGTATATGCCATGGGCCCGTTTACAGCACTTTCAATATAAATAAATGGAAATGTTCTCACACAGCTGGCCAGTAAAAGCAGGTGGTTGAGCCACAGTTCTACCGCCCACCTAAACAAGGGCATGCAGCTGCTGTAGAGAGATTAGAACTGTGGGAGGGAACCAGCAGGCTCCACCCACTACAGGCTGCCTGTAGAAAACTACAAAAGTGCAGCGCTAGATAATAAAGTCTGAAAGAAAGTCCACTAAAGTCTATTCATAAAAACGTGCCAGATGACAAGTGGATAATCAGTGGTGGCGGTCCGTGAAGAAAAGAAGAAATGCGCACTCACCAGAAGACAGATGTAAGTAAGCGATATGCATCAAAGCCCATAGATCCTCAATCAAGGAGAGAACTGGTCCGGTCAAAGTGGGTTGATCTTCCCTTAAGGATGCAGAGCTAATCCAGAGCAGATCCAGGTTCCATACCTCTGATGATGTGCGTGCGCACGTAACGCGCAAGGAGGAGCCTGGACGTCGAGATGCTATGCCGCCGGAGCCACGTGGAGGCCCGGCGGCCATTATTTCATTTTCTAGGGTTCAACCTTTACACCTGGATGACACACGTTTTTCTAAGTTGTTACTATTGTCCTTAATAAAATTGTTGATTCTATGAATACTACACTATGGGCGTCCTTCCCTGACTCCCTGAGAGGAGTACCTTTTTGCAGAGTCCTTTACTGAGAATTCAGGCTTTTATCAAGAGGAGGAAGACCCCCCCTTTAAGCAGGTGACCCCTTCTGTCCATTCAGCTGTAGGAGACCTCTGGCTACCTGGATCTGCTCTGGATTAGCTCTGCATCCTTAAGGGAAGATCAACCCACTTTGACTGGACCAGTTCTCTCCTTGATTGAGGATCTATGGGCTTTGATACATACCGCTTACTTACATCTGTCTTCTGGTGAGTGCGCATTTCTGCTTTTCTTCACGGACCACCACCATTGATTATCCACTTGTCATCTGGCACGTTTTTATGAATAGACTTTAGTGGACTTTCTTTCAGACTTTATTATCTAGCGCTGCACTTTTGTTGATATTACTCTGTTTAAGTATTTTTTGGTTACTTAGAGTGCTTAGCTGCTTTTTTGGATCAGCGCTCACTCTTTTATTATTATATATGTAGAAAACTACAGGAGGGGGCGGAGACAAGACCAGTCATCCTGCACATGTAGAGAGAGCAGCAGTGAGCGGTCTTTATTACAGGAAGTCTCACACTGGATTACTGCACAGATCCGGAAGAAATACACAAAGCACACCGAGATTCAAGGAATAATACACATGACCAATGTACAGTATTTAGACAACATTTGCTTATTCTGGAGTTCAGCCTTAAGTCCTCAGATGCAACACTGTACAGAATTAAATATTTGCTGATTTTTTTTTTCTTTTTTTTTTTTTCCCAGATTAAACACTTTGATAAGAGAAGAGATTATCTAAAGTATAAAGCCGAAATGGATCGTAAAGGATTTGAGCCTTCACAAACGGCCAAGAACTCATAGTGGCCTTTATTACAGAGAAAGGACTTTCTATAACCACTGGACTTTCTGGATTTTGTATGTTTTATTGGGAGCCGGAACCAAAGGATCGTCTATGCGAGCGCAAGGACCACACAGGTTCTGCTCCGCTTTGTATATACAGAATTTATTAAAATGGCCTTGGACTGTATATGTGAGGTGTGTGGAGTCTGTGTGACCGTCTGGGGTCTTATTCGAGGTGATCCTTGATATACACAAACTGGAACAGCCAATGGCAACGGGGCCTTGTGGAATCTCAAGATATGGCAGAACATGAGGCCACAGCTTATTGAGGTAGAACTATGGCCTCTTATTAACCCCTGGACGCCGATCGCATTCAAATATGTGGCCTCTCAGCGTCTGGGCCTTGACGCCGAATAGCCACATATTTGCGTGCAATTAAAAAATACATATGTGCTGAGAGCACACATCCTGTGCGCTCCCGGCACATACAGTTGCAAGAAAAAGTATGTGAACCCCTTGGGATTACGTGGAGTTTTGCATGAATTGGGCATAAAATGTGCTCTGAACGTCATCTAAGTCACAACAATAGAAGAACAGTCTGCTGAACATAATACTACACAAACATTAGATGTTGCCATGGTTTAATTGCACATAACATGTAAACATTCACAGTGCAGGGAGGAAAAAGTATGTGAGGCCCTAGCTTAATGACTTCTCCCAGAGCTAATTGGAGCCAGGAGTGAGCCAACCTTGACTCCAGTGTGATGATATTGGATGTGTTGCTGACAGCTGTCCTGCCCTTAAAAAACACACACCTGTTTTGGGTTTACTGGTTTCAAGAAGCACTGTCTGATGTGAACCATGCCTCGCAGAAAAGAGCTCTCAGAAGACCTACGATCAAGAATTGTTGACTTGCATGAAGCTGGAAAGGGTTACAAAAGTATCTCCAAAAGCCTTGATGTTCATGTGTCCACGGTAAGACAGACTGTCTACAAATGGAGAAAGTTTAGCACTGTTGCTACTCTCCCTAGGCGTGGTCGTCCTGTAAAAATTACTGCAAGAGCACAGCGCAGAATGCTGCATGAGGTAAAGAAGAATCCCAGAGTGTCAGCTAAAGACCTACAGAAATCTCTGGCACATGCTAACATTTTTGTTGACACATCTACAATAAGGAAAACATTAAAGAAGAATGGAGTACATGGGAGGACACCACGGAGGAAGCCATTGCTGTCCAAAAAGAAGATTGCAGCACGTTTGAAGTTTGCAAAAGAGCACCTGGATGTTCCACAGCACTACTGGCAAAATATACTGTGGACAGATGAAACCAAGATTGAGTTGTTTGGGAAGAACACACAACACTATGTGTGGAGAAAAAAAGGCACAGCACACCAACATCAAAACCTCATCCCCACTGTAAAACATGGCGGAGGGAGCATCATTGTTTGGGGCTGCTTTGCTGCCTCAGGGCCTGGACGGATTGTTGTCATTGATGGGAAAATGAATTCCAGAGTTTATCAAGACATTTTGCAGGAAAACGTACGACCATCTGTCCGCCAACTGAAGCTCCCCAGAGGATGGGTGATGCAACAGGACAATGACCCAAAGCATACAAGTAATTCAACAAAACAATGGCTGCAACAGCACGGAATACGCCTTCTGGAGTGGCCCAGTCAGAGTCCTGACCTCAACCCGATTGAAATGCTGTGGCATGACCTTAAGAGAGCGATTCACACCAGACATCCCAAGAATATTGCTACACTGAAACAGTTTTGTGAAGAGGAGTGGTCCAAAATTACTCCAGATCGTTGTGCAGGTCTAATCTGCAACTACAGGAAACGTTTGGTTGAGGTTATTGCTGCCAAAGGAGGGTCAACCAGTTATTAAGTCCAAAGGTTCACATACTTTTTCCTCCCTGCACTGTGAATGTTTACATGTTATGTGCAATTAAACCATGGCAACATCTAATGTTTGTGTAGTATTATGTTCAGCAGACTGTGTTCTTCTATTGTTGTGACTTAGATGACGTTCAGAGCACATTTTATGCCCAATTCATGCAAAACTCCACGTAATCCCAAGGGGTTCACATACTTTTTCTTGCAACTGTATGTCCGCGACTCCCGGAATGGTCCCGATCTCCACTTTTGATCGGGACCTTTTCCGATTATGTGACGGCGAATCATGGTGGTCACGTGACCCTAAAACTCCGCTCCACCTCCTGAAACTCTTAAAGGGCCGGGAGGCGCCAGTGCCAAGATGTTAAAAAAACAAAATGCGTGTGTGTGTATATATATATATATATATATATTATACACACACACACACACATACATACACACAGGCATACCTCGGTTTATGAATTTAATTCGTTCTGCGTGACTTTTCATATTGCGAAAAATTCGTAAACTGAAATGCAGTTTCCCATAGGAATGCACAAAGAAAACCAATTAATCCGTTCTGGAGGTCAGAAAAAAGTAAAAAAAAAAAAGTTTTAAAGTCTTTTCTCTGTTCAAAACTCTTTATAAAGTGCACTTTAAAGGCATAAATACTATACAGGGACATGATAAAAAGGTGTAAATTAATTGAAAACCAATTAATCCGTTCCGGATATCAGAAAAGAATAAAATAAAAGTCTGTTCAAAACTTTTTATAAAGGCATAGTACTGTACAGGGACATGATTAAAAAACAAATAGTAAATGCATTGAAAACCAATTAATCCGTTTGTACTGCGAAAAAATTTGTAAACTGAGGCATTATTTTCAATGGATTTTTATTCGTAAACTGAAAATTACATAAACCGAGGTACTCGTGTGTGTGTGTATATATATATATATACCGTATTTTTTGCTCCATAAGACGAACTTTTTTCCCCCCAAAAAGGGGGGGGGGAATGTCAGTGTGTCTTATGGAGCGACCGGTCCGGTATTTCCACCGCCACCGTGTCAGAATACCGGGCCAGCCGCTCAGCTCTTCTCTGCAGCAGGACCTTACCTGTACCTCGGTCCAGCGCTGTAGTCTTCCGGCGCCGGCATCTTTAGTGTGGGCACCCGGCTGTGAAAGCCGGGTGCCAACTGCGCATGTGCAAGAAGCGCCGCGCTTTGTGAATGGCCCAGCGTCTTCTGGGACACATGACAGGTCCCAGAAGATGCCGGGCCATTCATAAAGTGCAGCGCTTCTCGTGCATGCACAGTGAGCACTCGGCTGTCAGCCGGGTGCCCAAACTAAAGGGAGGACATCTCCGCGGAAGTGGTAGTGGGTACCTGTCAAATTCAGGTACCCGCTCCCCCTCCCTCCCCTAAAGGTCCACAGTCTCTTGGTTATCCACTGTACTGTCTGCAGTCTCTGGTCATCCCCGGTACTATATCCGCAGTCTCTGGTCATTTCCTGTAGTATGTCCGCAGTCTCTGGTCATTTCTTGTACCGTACCGTTGCCGCAGTCTCTGGTCATCTGTACTGTACCGTGGCCGCAGTCTCTGGTCATCTCCTGTACCGTGGCCGCAGCCTCTGGTCATCTCCTGTACCGTGGCCGCAGCCTCTGGTCATCTCCTGTACCGTGGCCGCAGCCTCTGGTCATCTCCTGTACCGTGTCCGCAGTCTCTGGTCATCTCCTGTACCGTGGCCGCAGTCTCTGGTCATCTCCTGTACCGTGGCCGCAGTCTCTGGTCATCTCCTGTACCGTGGCCGCAGTCTCTGGTCATCTCCTGTACCGTGTCCGCAGTCTCTGGTCATCTCCTGTACCGTGTCTGCAGTCTCTGGTCATCTCCTGTACCGTATCCGCAGTCTCTGGTCATCTCCTGTACCGTATCCGCAGTCTCTGGTCATCTCTTGTACTGTGTCCGCAGTCTCTGGTCATCTCTTGTACCGTGTCCGCAGTGCCCTGATAATCAGTGTAGATGTCCCCTCTGAGTAATGCCGCTTACCAGCTCTCCTCTGTCAGCATGACAGCTCGTGAAAAGAGAAATGCCGATAACCGGCATTTCCTTATTTACATTCAATCAGCTGTGACTGGACACAGCTGATCACATGACTGAGCCGACATCTTCGGCTCGTTCCATTGATCGGTGATCCGCTGTGTCTGAGGGACACACGCACCACCGATCACCGTGCTGCGTGCCCCTGGAGCTGCGCATGCGCGGTTTGAGTGGGAGGACGTCATATGACGTCCTCCCAGAACGAGAGAACCACATTGTGCCTGTCATTTCCTTATATGGGGGGCGGGAGGCAGTTAAAAAAGTGTGTCCAGGAGCCCATATCTCGGGAGTTCAGACAGGTTATGAGGCTAATCCATACCATCTGTATATCCACCCTGTGGGCTATTGCCCTACACTGGAAATCCCTCATGGTACCATTGACCACAGTTCTACATGGAGTTGATGCAGTGATGCTCAGGGAAAAAATGAATTATACTTTATTGGATAAGATGCACTTATCTGACAGAAAATGGGAAATTTGGAGAACTTAGACATTTACTATATGACTAATGACCAATCAGGATTTGATTGATTGAATTACTCTGTTGGTAGCTGTATAGCTCTGCCTCCCTCTCTACCTATATTGCTCATGTATTTAATTTCTTTTCTCTTTTTTTTACCTTACATGATTGTATCTTTTGAATACTATAGATGTGCCTTGTTTCTGTTGTATATTCTACTTGTTGCTGTAATGACAGCCTATTTCTTAACCACTCAAGTCCGGACACTTTCACCCCCTTCCTGCCCAGGCCAATTTTCAGCGCTATCACACTTTGAATGACAATTGCACGGTCATGCAACACTGTACCCATATGAATTTGTTTAGCATTTTTTTGAGACAGATAAAACTTTATTTTGTTAGTATTGATTCACCACTGGGATTTTTATTTTTTTTTTGCTATATAAATGAAAAAGTCCAAACATTTTGAAAAAAAAAGTGTTTTTCTTATAAAATTTTGCAAATAATATTTCATCATAAATCTTGGCCAAAACATCTTTAAAGATATCTTTTTAGTAAAAAAAAAAATATATCCCAAATTAGTTTATAACCAAAGATTATAAGTTTTTAAAAAAACTTTACATTTTTATATTATTATTTATGGGTTTTTTTCTACATACCGTCACCCTAGCAGTACAGTGTCACCATGATGACACTGTACTGCTTGTGGGGGGGTGTGATTTTTTTTTTTTTTTTTTTAATTACACACTGATTGCTTTTACACCCATAAAGGCAGGGCAGCACAGTGGCTAAATGGTTAGCACTTCCGCCTGGCAGTACTATGGTCGTTGGTTCGAATCCCAGCCATGGCACCTCCTGCCTGGAGTTTGCATGTTGTCCCTGTGCCTGCGTGGGTTTCCTCCGGGTACTCCGGTTTCCTCCCACACTCCAAAGACATGCTGGTGGGTGAACTGGATCCTGTCTAAATTGGCCCTAGTATGTGTATGTATGAATGTGAGTTAGGGATCTTAGATTGTACACCCCTTGAGGGTTAGGGACTGATGTGAATGTATAATATACAGTCATGGCCGAAATTGTTGGCACCCTTGATATTTCTCCAGGAAATCATGTATTTCTCACGAAACGTATTGCATTAACACATGTTTTGCTATACACATGTTTATTCCCTTTGTGTGTATTGGGACAAAACAAAAAAAGGGAGGAAAGAAAGCAAATTCGACATAATGTCACACAAACCTCCAAAAATGGGCTGGACAAAAGTATTGGCACCCTTTCACAACTGCGGATAAATAAGAATGTTACAAGCATGTGATGCTCCTGTAAACTCACCTGGGGCAAGTAACAGGTGTGGGCAATATAGAAATCACACCTGAAAGCAGATAAAAAGGAGAGACGTTCACTTAACCTTTGCATTGTGTGTCTGTCTGTGCCACACTAAGCATGGACAACAGAAAGAGGAGACGAGAACTGTCTGAGGACCTGAGAACCAAAATTGTGGCAAAATATCAACAATCTCAAGGTTACAAGTCCATCTCCAGAGAACTAGATTTGCCTTTGTCCACAGTGCGCAACATTATCAAGAAGTTTGCAACCCATGGCACTGTAGCTAATCTCCCTGGTCGTGGACGGATGAGGAAAATTGATGAAAGATTGCAACGCAGAATAGTCCGGATGGTGGATAAGCAGCCCCAAACATGTTCCAAAGACATTCAAGCTGTCCTGCAGGCTCAGGGAGCATCAGTGTCAGCGCGAACTATCCGTCGACATTTAAATGAAATGAAACGCTATGGCAGGAGACCCAGGAGGACCCCACTGCTGACACAGAGACATAAAAAAGCAAGACTACAGTTTGCCAAAATGTACTTGAGTAAGCCAAAAGCCTTCTGGGAAAACGTCTTGTGGACAGATGAGACCAAGATAGAGCTTTTCGGTAAAGCACATCATTCTACTGTTTACCGAAAACGGAATGAGGCCTACAAAGAACAAAACACAGTACCTACGGTAAAATATGGGGGAGGTTCAATGATGTTTTGGGGTTGTTTTGCTGCCTCTGGCACTGGGTGCCTTGACTGTGTGCAAGGCATCATGAAATCTGAGGATTACCAAAGGATTTTGGGTCGCACTGTAGGGCCCAGTGTCAGAAAGCTGGGTTTGCGTCCAAGATCCTGGGTCTTCCAGCAGGACAATGACCCCAAACATACGTCAAAAAGCACTCAGAAATGGATGGCAAAGAAGCGCTGGAGAGTTCTGAAGTGGCCAGCAATGAGCCCAGATCTAAATCCCATTGAACACCTGTGGAGAGATCTTAAAATTGCTGTTGGGAAAAGGTGTCCTTCCAATAAGAGAGACCTGGAGCTGTTTGCAAAGGAAGAGTGGTCCAAAATTCCGGGTGAGAGGTGTCAGAAGCTTATTGATGGTTATAGGAAGCGACTGATTTCAGTTATGTTTTCCAAAGGGTGTGCAACCAAATATTAAGTTAAGGGTGCCAATACTTTTGTCCAGCCCATTTTTGGGGTTTTGTGTGACATTATGTCATATTTGCTTTTCTGCCTCTGTTTTATATTTGTTCCAATACATACAAAGGGAATAAACATGTGTATAGCAAAACATGTGTTAATGCAATACCTTTTTTGTGTGAAATACTTGATTTTCAGGAAAAATATCAAGGGTGCCAACAATTTCAGCCATGACTGTATATGTAAAGTGCTGCGTAAATTGACGGCACTATAGAAGTACCTGAAATAAATAATAAAAGCAATTATTTCTCCTTCTCTCTGGCTGCATTCTTGCAGCCACTGAGAACTACTGTGTGAGCTGTGATTGGTCACAACTTGTCACATGGTACAAGGATGTTGTGACTAGCCTTGTACTATGTGGCCACTCTGATCATTCACAGATTTCACATGTAGTAAGCAATGATGTCAGACGTGACATCTTGCTTACTACTCTGCATGTGATCACTGATTGGCCAATCAGTGATCACATCATCGGGACCTCGCACAGAGGTCCTGTACGATGATCGGTGTTCCACTGTGTCTGGCGGGCATCAAATCGCGGTGCTGCGCGCTCCCAAGGAGCGCACACAGTCCATAATGGCGGGTGCTGTTTATTAATGGCAACCCGCCCCTAGGCTGCCACCGACCGGCCGTTTATATACAGCGGCCGGATGGCAAGTGGTTAAAAAATAAAAACGTTTGTAAACGAAAAAAGTGTGTCCAATGCCAAGTTTCAAAGCAAGTATAAATGAGCCCTCCCTGCGGGTGCTACCAACACTCCACATCGGACCCAACATGCGTGATGGGGCCTGAACCAAGGCAACAGCGTAAAAGAGCTGAACCTCACTGATTACACATATAAAGAGTACCTGTTAGATTTGTCTATCGCCTACATACATCATCACTGCAGGTTCAGTCTTGTCCAGTAATAGACAATGCTTACATGGAGCTATTCAGAGGTTCTAAAAAAACAATATCTTTATTAAAACGTAATAGAAACATTACATTGTCAATAGACTACAATTTACCCTACCCCACCCGGGAAGCTAATCATTTCTTAAAGTGGACGTATCCTTCAATCTTTCCAGCTTTAATAATAACTATCCCACTACAGTGTATAATATTCAATCTAAATTAAAAATAATTAAATTTCATTCCAGCCAAATGTTTTTTTAGACAGCAGTAAAGAAAACTCACAGGAGGTTTTGACCCTTCCAAAAAAAAAAAAAAAAGTTTCTCCGGAGTTCCACTTTCATATTGGAAGTTGGTACCGGACCACTTTCTCTGAAAATGTTCACAACGTAGCCTTATTCAGACACCGCCGAGACGTACCTTGGCCTTTAGGCATCATTCTACCATGGAAACCTGTAACAGTGCTTTTTTGCCCTGAGTAAAAATATTTTTTTCCCATGTGGTGGAGCTGCGTCCGCACTGCTTGTTTTTGTCTAGGGGATTTCAGAGTGGAGATATACTTATTGATCCTCCAAGCGCAAGACCCGCTCCACGCTACTCCTGCACGCCTTGCATGCTAGCGGTCTTGTGAATGGACTGCTCCTGACGTCATCATGCTCACAGATCGGAACAGCATGCTGATCCTCCAGATACAAAGTAGTATTTACCACATCAATTAATAAAAGCCAAAATAGTTTCTGAAATCTGGAGTAAGGGCTGAAAACTAATTCTTCAAAAAGGGACAGACTAATGGCAAAAGGCCACAGGCAGATCAGACGGGTCGAAAATTGGCTGAGTTTTCAGCAAAAAAATCGGCCAATTTTCACACCGCTAATGGGTTAATTGGTTGGCCATTTTTCGGGGTTTTGGCACATTTTCTTTTATCGGTAAAGCTGGAAAACAATCGGCCAATTTTCCCGGCAATGATGGGCAAATCAGCCGATCGTTTTACCGATAAAAAAAAAAAATCTGCGCATGAGAAGAAGAGGAGGAGGAAGAACTCCAGTCCGCTATTATATTTTATATGAAAAGTCTTGCGGTTGCAACAACGTATCCATTTGTATCCGAATAAAAACATCTGTATCCAAAATGGATACATTGTTGCAACTGCAATACTTTTTCATGTCAAATATAATAGCGGAGCTCTCTGCAAGGGACAGAAGTAAAAATGCCGGCCGTAGACAGGCCGAAAATCGGCCAATTTTTTTTACCGGTGGTGGTAACGTCAGCCGATCGAACGACCGATTTTTATTTTTATTAAAAAACGGCCGGTTTTCGACCCGTCTATGGCCTGCATTAGACTTTGAAGGGGGAAGGCATGGAGCAACCATAGAGCCTCTGAGGTCATGAAAGAGAGCCTCAGAGGTGATAAGGCAGGAGCTAAGGGCGCCTCTGTTGATGATGTGGACCCTACAAGCAGAGTGTACCTGTACCAATACCTTGGGAGGGCACAGAACAAATGTCCCTGGAATGGTTAAGGGTGTATGAGCTGTGGTCACTAGTTTCAGCAAGACTGATCACTAGTTTGATTTACTAAAACTGGAGAGTGCAATATCTGGTGAAGCTGTGAATGGCAGCCAATCAGCTTCTAACTTTAGCTTGTTCAATTCAGCTTTTACCAAAAAAAAAAAAAACCTGGAAGCTGATTGGTTTCTATGCAGAGCTGAACCAGATTTTGCACGCCCCAGTTTTAGTAAATCAACCCTTCTGTGTCTAGATCCAGACAAACTGTATATTGGTGAGGCAACTAAGCTCAGGGTTTAAGGCAAGGCCTTAGGTACTTACAAAAACCCAGATAACTGCTGAGGGTCAAATGGCCAGTAGAATAAACCAAAGATTGGTGTTCTGGGTTATCCTAGGCTTGCCTACAATTTTTTGTATTTTTGTTTGCCAGTGTCCAATCCTCCTGCAGGCGATGGTATAACCTAACGTGAATGATTTCCTGTGTTCAATAGGTGAGAATAAAAATAAATTATGACATTAGATACACTTCTTTATTTCTATATACTATTTATCTATTTCCCTTAAATGCCATGATACTTCAAGAAACTCTTAATCTTAAGGCCTCATTTACACCATGGTGCAGAGACTAGGGATGCACCACAATTTTGGTGGCCGAAACATTTCGGGCGAAAACACCCCTTTCGGCCATCGGACAAAATGAAAAAAAAAAAGCACCGGTACAGGTGCCAAAAAAACCCTGCCAGCCACTGCCTTACCTGAGAAACCACTGAACGATCCCAGCGCTGGGCATAGAGATGAGTGAAGGAAAGATGGCCTCCACTTACCTGGGAAACCAATGAACGATCTCGGCACTGGGCATAGAGATGAGTGAAGGAAAGATGGCCTCCACTTACCTGGGAAACCATCGAACTATCTCGGCGCTGGGCATAGAGATGAGTGAAGGAAAGATGGCATCCACTCATCTCTTTGCCCTTGGAGGACCGGAACGATGTCACTTCCGGTTCTGGCCATTTTTATTTCAAAGCACTAGATCAATGTTTTTTGATCCAATGCTTTACATTGTAGAGGAGAGATGTGGGGTCTTATTGACCCCATATATCTCCACAAAGAGGACCTGTCACTAATTATTTCTATCACAAGGGATGCAAGCATTTCTTGTGATAATAGAAATTGATTAAAACATTTTTTTAAAGGGACAGTGCAAAAAAAAAAAATTTAAATGTTAAAAAAAAAAGTTTAAAGTGCCCCCGTCCCTGCACGTAGTGGTGAATGCATAAATATGCCATGCCCACATATGTAAATGGTGTTCAAACCGCACACGTGCGGTATCCCCACAAATGTCAGAGCAAGAGCAATAATTCTCACACTAGAACTCCTCTGTAACTTTATACTGCTAACCTGCAGAAATTTTTAAAGCATCATCCATGGAGATTTTTAAGTACCAGTTTCACGCCATTCCACGAGCATGTGCAATTTTAAAGCATGGCATGTTGGGTATCTATGTACTCGCCGTAACATCTTTCATATTTTACAAAAAAATTATGGTGTATATTGTTTTATTTTGTTTTTTTTTTTAATCAAAGTGTATTTTTTGCCCCAAAAATATATATTCATTTTTAAAAACTGCACATTTCGGTTTCCAGTGTTTGGCCAAGTGGATTTTGAATTTTCGTTTTCGGCACCAGTTTTCATTTCAGTGCAGCACTAGCAGAGACGTCAGTTTTTCTGCACGTGTTCTGCAAGGGCACAATGCAATTAATTATTTTCTATGTGCCCTGTTCACATCACAACACTAGTATCACGTGCATTTTCTGCGCAGGAATCAGAAACGTGTACAAAACTCATTGAAGTGCGCATGAAACTGATGTAAACTGACATCTCTGCAAGTGAAATCTGCACATCAGTTTCCATCAGTTTTTCTGCATGGATGGTGTGAACGAGGCCTTGGTGAACACTTAAATTTAGTGTGACAGGTCTACTTTAAAAGTGACATTGTTGTACTAATGCCTCAGATCAACCAGTTCTGTGTGGATGATACAAGGATTCAAAGAACATTTGTAAATGGAGGTAAATAGGGTGACCTATACATAACAAGATCTTATACAGTCCACAGAACGAGATTAGGGGAGCACCCCAGAACTCAGCAACAGTTTAGACTTCCAGTCATTTGTATGGTGAATAGCAGGGACGGACTGACCATTAGAGCACTCGGGCACTACCTGAGGGCCCAGGGTTAGTAGGGGGCCCCATGAAATGCTCCTGGTACCTTTTATAGGCTTTTTTGGGTGTGCTTTGAGTGTGGTCAAGGACACAGGGGCCCCATGATCCCCAATTGCCCAGGGGCCCCATGAGTTGTCAGTCCTCCCATGGTGAATAGTAAAAACCAGTAATCTCAGCTCAGTCTCCAGTGAGCAGAAACTGTATCCAGAACTAAGGAAAATTCCTTTATAGGAAACATATTCTGTGCCATTAAAGTGAAGCAGTCCTTCCAGAACATAATATTGAACAGCCAGTCTACCTGAGAACAATGTTTAAGTTATAGGTGGAACATAATGGGTTACGTCCCTGGAAGTCTTATTATGCTGTTTTGAGGATTCCAGCAGCAAGATCCCTCTGCCACAGTCTCATCCCCTCTCTCCCCTCTACCACTTCTTGCATTTGCCCCACTTTTCCTCTTGAAATCTCCTTACTGGATATTAAAGTGGTTCTAAAGGCAGAAGGTTTTTTTACCTCAATGCAGTAAGGTAAAACAACCCGTGTGCAGCTTCCTCCCCAGCCCCCTGTTGTACCTACCTGAGCCCATTCTCGATCCAGCAATGTGCATGAGAACATCGGCTCTCCCATGTCTCTCTTCCCTCGTTGGCTCACACAGCAGTAGGAGCCACTGGCTCCCGCTGCTGTCAATCACAGCCAGTGAGCCAACGAGGAGAAAGGGGCCAAGTCACGCTCCGTGTGTGACTGGACAATGTCCATTCACAGAAGCATGGTTCAGGAGCGAGCCTGCTCGAGTGCCCCAATAGCAAGAGCCTTACTATTGGGGGCACTCGACAGGGGGAAGGAGCCAGGACGGCCAGCGGGGGACCCAAAAAGAAGAGGATCAGGGCTGCTCTGGGCAAAACCAGTGCACAGAGCAGGTAAGTATAATATGTTTGTTATTTAAAAGAAAAAACCTTTAGAATCACTTCAAAAGCACTCCAGTCCATTTTCTTTGGATGGTCTGTGAAAGAGTTAGAGTCTCTGCCAGGTTTCTATTGCTGCCTTTGACCTTGTTGCAGAGAGATTCACTCTCTATTTGTCATGGTGACAGAAAGCAAAAAGAAATATAAACTATTACTGTTGTCACTACAAAAGAAATTAAAAAAGGGACATTTTTCAATGGGTACACCTGTTCTTATGACAGCTTAGAGGAGAGTACAACTCACTTCCTGTTGTCACTGAAAAAAAAATATAGGGGAAATTTTCTTATGGGGACAATTGTGTTTGTGATGCCTGAGGAGAGATTCCTACTCTTCTTCTGTCACTGAAATATAAATACAGAGCAAATTTTTCTAAAGGGGACTGTTGTCACTGGAAAAGAAATCAAGATAACATTTTTCTATGGGAAAGCCTATTCTCGTGACAGCTAAGGAGAGATTTCCACTCACTTCCTGTTGTCAGTGGAAAAGAAAAGGAAGATACTTTTTTTTTATGGGAACAGCTGTTCTTCTGACAGCTGAGGAGAGATTTTTTCTCATTTCCTGTTGTTAGTGGAAAAGAAAAGGAAGATACTTTTTTTTTTATGGGAACACTTGTTCTCCTGACAGCTGAGGAGAGATTTCTTCTCTTGTCGCTGGAAAAGAAAATCGAGATAACATTTTTCTATGGGAATGCCTATTCTCATGACAGCTTAGAAGAGATTTCTACTCACTTCCTGTTGTCACTGAAAAAGAAATATAGGGGAAATTTTCCTATGGGGACAATTGTTTTTGTGATGTCTGAGGAGAGATTCCTACTCTTTTTTTCTGTCACTGAAATATAAATTGAGAGCAAATTTTTCTTAAGGGGATGACGGTTAAGGAGAGATTCCTGCTCACTTCCTGTTGTCACTGGAAAAAACAGAGAGGAAATTTTATGACGGTGATACCTGTTATTGTGACAGCTAAGGAGTGATTTCTACTCACTTTCAGTAATAACTGAAAAAAAGACGGGACATTTTCAGAAGGGAGCAACTGATCCTGTGGTGCCTAAGGATTGATTTCTACTCAGTTCCTCTCGGTATTGAAAAAGAAATAGAGGGGGCACCTGTTCTTGTGACTCACTTCCTGTTGTCCCTAGAATAGAAATAGAGGGAATAATTTTTTTTAAGGGGACACCTGTACTTATGACAACTAAGAAAGGATTTCTTCCCACTTCCTGTTGTCATTGGAAAAGAAACAGGACATTTTCATGTGGGGACACCTGTTCTTGTGACAACTAAGGAGAGATTCCTACTCACTTCTTGTTGTCCCTAGAATAGAAATAGAGGGAAAAATTTTCTTAAGGGGACACCTGTACTTATGACAACTAAGAAAGGATTTCTTCCCACTTCCTGTTGTCATTGGAAAAGTAACAGGGGACATTTTCCTGTGGGGACACCTGTTCTTGTGAAAGATTTCCACTCTGTTGTGTCTCTGTAACAGGAAATGAGGGTAAATCACTCCATTGGCGATACAAAGCACACACAAAAAAAAAATGGTAGTGGATTTAATCCTTCCCCGCTCTATCCAAAGATTTTGGCTGGAGTGCCACTTTAAAAGTCCAGTAGGGATGGTG
Organism: Staurois parvus; assembly: GCF_062004578.1. Lineage (NCBI taxonomy): Eukaryota > Metazoa > Chordata > Amphibia > Anura > Ranidae > Staurois > Staurois parvus. Next base: position 892,599 of record NW_028318705.1, on the reverse strand, counting down.
GGAGCCCTCACATTGGACAGCTGGTGTGCAGACCTGGGAGCCCGACATCCTATATCTCACAACGGGAGTCTCCGTGGAATTTAAGAACCCATCGTATGATTTACCTTTCAGTAAGAAAAGTTCGGCTGCATCCCCTGAGTAGGCTGAAAAGCAGAATCTTCATTTCTAGTGAAGCTGCTACTTGAGACCTAAAGTCATTTTGGCGGCTGCGCAGCGTCTCTGATGGCGCAGGAGGTTGCAGCTCTGGGAGAAGGAGCGCCCGCACTGGCGGCACATGAACGGCCTCTCTCCCGTGTGTACGCGCTGGTGTTTGACCAGTGTGGACTTCAGGGCAAAGCAACGGCCGCACTCTGAGCACTGGAACGGTTTCTCTCCGGAGTATCGGACGATGGTAGACCTGACCATGAAGCTCCGCTCCCCCAAACAGGGACTGGATGGCCTCTCCAAGTGACAGCGCTGGTGCTTGACGAATGTTGACTCGGACTTGAATGAGACCCGGCAGATGGCACAGGAGAAGAGGTGGTTGCCACTGTGTGCTTTCTGGTGGAAGGAGAAGTCAGAGGGGTCGGTGAAGCATTCATCGCACTCTGGGCAGTGATACAACTTTACTTCGACTTCTGAATGGTCTGTCAGAGATAAAATATACAAAGGTCACCAGATTGAATGGTTTAGATCAGTGGTTCTCAACCAAAAGGATAGGCCAACTACCGGGACAAGGCCTCCCACCTCCAGGACCTTTAGCTGCAGATCCTCTAATCCCCCAGATCCTGTAGGGCTACCCAACCTCCCTTAGTGGCCCCACAGTGCCCTTCAACCTCTCAGTGACCCCTGGCCCCCTAAAAGCCCTCAATCCCTACAGTGCCCTACCACATCTCACAGTGCCCCCAATATGCAAAGCCTTGAGCAGGGCTGCCGTTAGAAACCACGGGGACCCATACAGCTGACCTGACAGGGGCTCCCTCAAAATTTTTATTTTTTTACAATGCTACAGTTATGAATGAACACAGTGAATGATTGGTACCTATCACTCATTGTGTTCATTCAGGAAAGAAAGGGGCTGGTAAATGTGCCATGTTTACTGGACCCTTCCCCCACTCTCCATCCTGAAGGATCCTATTGTGTGGGAAGCAGAGGAGGGAAGCCGACAGCACTGCAGGAGTGGGAGCTCACAGGGGGGCCTGGGCAGTAGAGGGAAACGTATGGTGCACAGGGAGGGAGATGGATGCAGTGGGGGGGTAATTAGAGGAACCGATTCCCTGTATGGCTATCTCTGCAGCAGCTGGGAGGGAGAGGAGGAGAATCCAGGTTTCAGCTGCTGCAGGAAGAGCCATACAGTGGATCATTTCTCGTAATCCCCCCCCCCCCCAAATGCTGTGCCATTCACCCTCTCTGCCCACATCTAATTCACCCAGCTGCCTGGGCCCCCCTGCTGGCCGGGGCCCCATACAGGAGGACTGATGGTACCCCCTTATCCACAGCCCTGGCCTTGAGTTCTCCATAGTGCTCCTAACAGTGTCCCACAGTGCCCCCCAGTCTCCCACATCCTTCAAAGACTCCAGACTTCTGGAGAGACTATCTCCCTCCAGAGACCCCCAACCCCCAGCGTTGCCCACATCTTCGTTCAGAACCTCATCCCCTACAGGGCCACCTTCAGAATCTTCTTCCCCCAACAGTGACAGCCAGCCCCATCCAGCATTTCAATATATATTTTGCATTCCCATGCTTTTATTTTGCTAGTATAAAACTTTTTTTTTACTGTTAGGGCATGAACGTTTTTTGGAACAATTTACCGGGCTCCGGTCTCATCAAGGCTGGGCAGCACTGGTTTAAATTACATGGTACACAGCATGGCTGGCCACACACATCACAAGCTCATTGTATAAAGAGCGTGATTGTAGCTCTAGGGCTCTCCTGGTCATAGCTCTACAAATGGCAGGGAGCATGGGCTTTAATGTTAGGAGAGAGCTGGCTCTGACTCAGCAAGAGGCATGTTGGACCTCTGCAGAGAGACCACTCATTCCACACAGGGAGCAAGGATTATTCTCTGCAGCCTGCCAGCAGGGGATAGGCTTTTCTATATAGGCTGTGGCTGCTATCTAAAGAAAATGAACTGTAAGACTTTGCGTACCTTTTAATAGGCCAAATCAGCCATACTTCCTAATTATATGTGCACGATGCTGCTTTGTAGTGCACAGTATTAAAGCGGAGTTCCACTCACCCTGTCAAAAAATAAAAGTCAGCAGCTACAAAAACTGTAGCTGCTGACTTTTAAAAAAAAAAACAGTCACTTACCTGTCCCTCGGTCCCACAGTGTGTCCCCCCCCCGCAGCCCGTTTCACTGGCCGTCCTGTATTCCAGGAGGCCGGCATCTTCAGTGTGGGCACCCTAGTGTGACAGTTTGCGGCTTCACAGCCGGGTACCCACTGCGCATGCGCGAGTAGCGCTGCGCTTCCTGAATGGTCCTGTAGTCTTCTGGGACCTGTCACGTGTCCCAAAAGACTACAGGGAGGGAGGACACCTTCAACTTCCTATCGCCTAGGCCAGGGGTAGGCAACCTGAGAGCCGCAGGACTACAAGTTCCATCATGCCTCCGCAAGTCATAGCTGTAACTGTCAGTTTTGTAATCTTTGCAGTGCCTCATGGGAAATGTAGTTCCACAACAGCTAGAGAGCCACAGGTTGCCTACCCCTGGCCTAGGTGATCAGACTGGTAGTGGGAGCAGATACCTGTTAAATTCGGGTACCCCACCCCCCAAAGGTGCCAAACCTTAATGGGGAGCGGGGGGAACAGTCCTTAACCCCTCGCCTACCAGGCACTTATACCCCCTTATTTACCAGGCCAATTTTCAGCTTTCAGCGCTGCCGCACTTTGATTGACAATTGCGCGGTCATGCAACATTGTACCCATATGAAATTTTGATCATTTTTTTCTCACAAATAGAGCTTTCTTTTGGTGGTATTTAATCGCCACTGGGCACTTTACTTTTTGCGCTATAAATAAAAAAATTGCAAAAAATTTGAAAAAAAAAAAAAAAAGTTTCTTTGTTTCTATTATAAAATTTTTCAAAAAGGTAATTTTTCTCCTTCACTGATGTGCGTTGATGAGGCAGCACTGATGGGCACTGATAGGCGGCACTGATGGGCACTGATAGGCAGCACTAAAGGGCACTGATAGGCAGTACTAATGAGGTGGCACGGATAGGCGGCACTGATAGGCAGCACTAATGAGGTGTCACGGATAGGCGGCACTAATATGCAGCACTGATAGGCGGCACTGATAGGTGACACTGATGATGGGTACTGATAGACGGCACTGACTGGCAGCACTGCTGGGCACTGACTGGCGGCACTGACTGGCACAACCGCTGGACACTGACTGGCAGCACTGCTGGGCTGCACTGGTGGGTGGCACTGGTGGGCAGCACTGGTGGGTGGGCACAGATGGGTGGCACTGGTGGGCGGCACTGGTGGGCACAGGTGGGTGGGCACAGGTGGGTGGCACTGCTGGGCACAGGTAGGTGGCACTTCTGGGCACAGGTGTGTGACACTGCAGAGTGGCACAGGTGGGTGCACTGCTGGGCACAGGTGGGTGATCTGCTGGGCACAGGTGGGTGGAGCTAGTGGGCGCACTGCTGGGCACAGGTGGGCGGAACTTGCGGGTGGCACTGCTGGGCACCGATCATCAGGGCACTGATCATCAGTGCCCTGAAGATCGGTGCCGATCCTCGCTCTGACAACTGCTGGTTCTCGGCAGTACTTTCCTCACGATCTGACAGCGTGAGGAAAGTGCAGCCGAGAACCGGCACTTGCATTTCCCTCTGATCAGCGTGTCATTGGACACCGCTGATCACGTGGTAAAAGGCCGCTGTGATTGGCCTTTTACCACATCACGTGATCAGCTGTGTCCGTAGGACTGGGCGTTCTGGGAGGACGTCATATGACGTCCACTCAGAACTGGCCGGCCACAGTGCAGCCGTCATTCGGCTATCTGCAGTCGGCAACAAGTTAAAGTGGAACTTCCCCTTTTGGGTAGAGCTCCGCTTTAAGTGTTCTGTCCCGCTCCTCCCCCCCTCAAGGTTCAATTGGGCTTTAAAACTGAAATGTATTCTGGTTATATTTGGCCTTCCCTGGCTCCCCCTTCCACCCTCCCCCAGGGGAAGGACAGGGATAGTCAGAATGGGAAGGAAAGAGCAAAATGATGCTGGACATCCTCCAACTAGGAAATGAGGTGGTCTCTAGAAGACTTGCTGCAGCTTTTGATGCCCATTATGGGAAGTCCTGCAGGAAGGATGCGCAGGGTCTCTACTTGTGTTCCTGCCTGCATTTAGCTGGGCTGTAGGCAGTGATAAGGGAGTGAGAACTCCTCAATTATCACTCAGGATCCAGTTGTGTAAAGAAGATGCCAATCAATGGGCAGGAGAGAGGCCAGGATCTCTTACTGCAGCTGATGTAGTAACATCATCACTGCCTGCACAGAACAGCAAGTGGGTAGCAAGCTGACCAGTCAGCCAGCATGAAGGATGACCAGTCTCCTATACAGGAAGTCCCTTGTTGCAGCCTCTGAATTTGCTCTCAGGACAGATTATTAGAGCCTATGAAGGTTTCATGAAGAATGGATTAGTAAATTTAAACAGAATTTGCGCTTTGCCCATGCATTGTCGCCCCTATAACAGAAAGCTTGAATGAGGACTTCACCAATATATCATTTTGATAAAAGTTGCGGGATTAAAATAACATTCAAAAGACTGAAAATTACTTTTACAATGAAATTAACATGTTACATTTATAATAGATTCTACTGACTGGATTTAACCCTAAATATTACACTAACATTTAACTACCTAAAACCCAACCCCAACCTTACCACTTCCAGTCCGGACACTTTCCCCCCCTTCCAGTCCGGACGCTTTCCCCCCCTTCCAGTCCGGACGCTTTCCCCCCCTTCCAGTCCGGACACTTTCCCCCCCCTTCCAGTCCGGACACTTTCCCCCCCCTTCCAGTCCGGACACTTCCCCCCCCCTTCCAGTCCGGACACTTCCCCCCCCCCTTCCAGTCCGGACACTTTCACCCCCCTTCCAGTCCGGACACTTTCCCCCCCCTTCCAGTCCGGACACTTTCCCCCCCCCTTCCAGTCCGGACACTTTCCCCCCCCTTCCAGTCCGGACACTTTCCCCCCCCTTCCAGTCCGGACACTTTCCCCCCCCTTCCAGTCCGGACACTTTCCCCCCCCTTCCAGTCCGGACACTTTCACCCCCCTTCCAGTCCGGACACTTTCACCCCCCTTCCAGTCCGGACACTTTCACCCCCCTTCCAGTCCGGACACTTTCACCCCCCTTCCAGTCCGGACACTTTCCCCCCCCCCTTCCAGTCCGGACACTTTCACCCCCCTTCCAGTCCGGACACTTTCACCCCCCTTCCAGTCCAGGCCAATTTTCAGCTTTCAGCGCTGTCACACTTTGAATTACAATTGCGTGGTCATGCAACAATGTACCCATATTTTTTTTTTAGACAGATAAAACTTTATTTTGAGGGTATTTATTCACCACTGGGATTTTTATTTTTTTATTTCTTTGCTATATAAATGAAAAAGTCCAAACATTTTGAAAAAAAAAAGTTTTTCTTACAAAAATTTTGCAAATAAATAATATTTCCTCATAAATCTTGGCCAAAATGTATTCATCTATCTTTTTAGTAAAAAAAAAACCCAAATTAGTTTGTAACCAAAAATTATAATTTTTTATTATTTTTTTTAAATTTTTATTTTATATTATTGGTTTTTTTTTTCTTAACATACTGTCACGCTACCAGTACAGTGTCACCACTGTACTACTTGTGGGGGGTGATGAAGGTTTTTATTTTTTTTTTACACCGATTGCTTTTATAGCATTTATGGGTGTAAAAACAATCATTTCTCCTTCTCTCCGGCTGCATTCCTGCAGCCATTGAGTAATACTGTGCAAGCTCTGATTGGTCACAGCTTGTCACAGGGTACAAGGCTGTTGTGAATAGCCTTGTACCATGTGATCTCTGTGATCATTCACAGATTTCACAAATAATAAGCAATGATGTCAGGAAGTGACATGTTGTTTACTACTATTCATGTGATCACACAGAGGTCCGTACAGCGATCAGGGAGCACGCACAGGCAATGATGAGCTTATCTTTGAAAAAGGGAGTTCAACTCCCGAAACGCGTCAGCTTTTTCCCACCGGGCACCATCATCACTGGACTCCAGTCGTGTGACATTGATCCATTTGGCTTTATGTTCATTTTTTACATTTGTTTTGTGAGTATTCATTTATGTTTTTTAATAAATTCATTTGTAACCACGGTAATGCACGAGGATAGTGCGCCCTTTTGTGTTTTTCTTTTGCTAGTATCAAGACTCCCCCCATCTTTAGAGGGCTGCACCTCACCAAGTGACAGATACCGTTTTACATGTGGAGCATGAAGATTAGAGCGCTGCCGTTCGTTTCCTTTGGTTTCACGAGGTACATCGATGGCCTACACCAGGGGTGGGCAAACTGAGGCTCTCCAGCTGTTGCAGGACTACAAGTTCCATCATGCCTCTGCAAGTCATAGCTGTAACTGTCAGTTTTGTAATGTTGCAATGCCTCATGGGAAATGTAGTTCCACAACAGCTGGAGAGCCACAGTTTGCCCACCCCTGGCCTACACCTATAGCAAGGGCATTATTGAATTTAGGTCAAAGCTGCACAGTTTGTTTGTATCTACAAATGCCCCTTACCTGCATAGGCAGTTTTCTGGTAAATGTGAACCCTCTAGCTTATAACTCTATATGACCTGATCCTAACCCCCTGACCCTATCCTAAAGCAGGAACAGGCCGAAGTTTGATCCATCTATGGGTAGCCTGGTTGTACTGAAGTCGATCCATCAAATTGACTTCCATACAACCAGCCTGTCAGGTTGTTTTCATACAACCACTGTTATAGCCAGCAGCAGTGATCATTGTATCCTGACGGCGGGGAAACCTCCTGCTGCCAGAATACAATAGCGCAGTGCAGGGGTGTATTTAGGTTTCGTGCTGCCCTAAGCAACACAAAAATCATCTGCCCCCACGGACACCGACCAACACCCCTCCCCCATTCCCTCTCCCGCACAGAGAACTTGACAGTGACCAACAACACCTCTACCCCCCTACTCGAGAAAAACCTTCCACTACCCCCACCCCCCAGAGATATAGAGAAAGACACTCATCTTCAATGCTCTGGACATCCCTGGAATCAGGCTCCACATACACCATCAAGCAGTCCGCAGTCTCTCTTGGATCCCACCTGGTTCCCATGGCGTGCGTTTCCCTTCTTCCTTCTGCTGCCCCCCTGAAAAATGGCACCCTAGGCAAGTGCCTTGTTGGTCTCTTCCTCTGATAAAGTGCATGCGCACGTAACGCGTAAGGAGGAGCCAGGACGTCGTGACGCTACGCCGCCAGAGCCACTTGGAGGCCCGGCGGCCATCTTTAACTTTTGGAGGGTTAGTTCATCCCTACACCCCTGATGCTGTTTTTATCCATATCTTATGTTTGTAAACACCATTTTTCTCCTAATACCTAATTTAAATACTACACTATGGGCATCCTTACCTGACTCCTCCTGAGGAGTATTTATTTGCAGAGCCCATTACTGAGATCCAGTCATCTGACCCAGAGAAGGAAGATATCCTGTAAATAGGCACCCTCTTCTACCTAGCCCTTAAAAGGGACCTCTGGTTTCCTGGATCCAATTAATCTGATTCCTGGGCTTTTTTGCTGACTACCATACTGAAGGATGATTACCTAACCATGACCAGACCATTATCTGATGAGGAAATCCCTGGATGTGATATTTTATGCGTATAACTATTACGCATCTGGTGAGTGAGTAATTCTGCTATCTCTCACGGAGCACTGCCATTGATCCTACCACTTACCTGGCACTTATAGTCACACAGACTGCTGCTTACATTGAACTCTGATTTTTACTGTTTATTATAGTTTTAGCGCTACACTATTCTATTTATTAAGTGCCTTGTGGTAAATACGCCCCTGGCGCAAAGGGAGGGATTCCCCCATCAACACTGTGTCAATGAGGTAATCAAGTGATTTCCTTTCTTTCAATGTGTGGGTGAAGGAAAGAGAATTGCATAATGTATGGTCAGTCTAACCTCAACCTCCAACCAATGTTTATATCCCAACCCACAGTCATCAACATTAAGTCCCCCCCCCCCTTCTAATACATACATCGATTCTCCTTTCAAAATTGAGGTTGTTTCTGCATCAAGAGCAGCCCGGAAAATATGGCTGCCAATTTCTCCAATATGGACACAAGCAGCAATAAAAACCCATCAGAGGTCCTCACTCTTCCCCGCTCTATTCAGTGATACAAATCTGGCTGGAGTTGTGTTTCAATAGACGGGTACAGCAGATAAAATTCTCTCTTTTGGTTCAGTCTCACCTGCTGTGATGTGATCTGGTTCACTCTCTTCCTCCTTACAAAGGATTGTTATATCTTCAGCCTCCACCTGTCACACAAGAACACATTGCGCTGATCATGAAATGTCACACAGAAGACATTATTATTATACAGGACTTATATAGCGCCAACAGTTTGCTCAGTGCTTTACAATATAACGGGAGACAATACAGCAACAATACAGTTCAATACAAGAGGGATAGGAGGGCCCTGATCCTTGGAGCTTACAATCTAGGAGGGAGGGGCTAGTGGTACAAAAGGTAGTAACTGTGTGGGATGGACTGGTTGGAAGAGTAGAAGATTCCAGTATTAGCTGAGGGCAGGATAGGCTTCCCTGAAGAGAGAGGTTTTCAGAGATCGCCTAAAAGTGAGCAGAGTAGGCGATAGTATGATAAATTGGGGTAGAGAGTTCCAGAGGATGGGGGGAAGCTCTAGAGAAGTCCTAGAGACGAGCATGGGAGGAGGAGACAAGGGAGCTAGAGAGTAGGAGACATGACAAATGACTCTGGAATGGACATAACCTCCACCCTGAGAAGATGAGCCAGGAAAGGAATAGCTGTACCTGGTAATCCTCTGCATCTGTCATGTTTTCCTTCTCTGGGCAGTCCTGAAGATTGGGGACACTTCCACAGCTTTCTGCCAAATTCCTCTTACTGCAGCCACCTGGATAGAAATATACAAAGACAGAAGTGTCAGATCAGCTTGTGAAAGTCCAGCTAGATCACGGGTGTCAAACTGGCAGCCCTCCAGCTGTTGCGGAACTACAAGTCCCATGAGGCATTGCAAGGCTGACAGTTACAAGGATGACTCCCACAGGCAGTGGCATGATGGGACTTGTAGTTCCGCAACAGTTGGAGGGCTGTCAGTTTTGACATCCCTGATCTAGGGGAAGAGTTGGGGCCCATTCACATCAGAAACTGTGTGTTTAAATACATTGCACTGTGCATGCAATAACACGCAGTAAACGTACAGCTTCTGATGTGAATGGGCCCCAACTCTTCCCCTAGATCAGGGATGTCAAACTGACAGCCCTCCAGCGGTTGAGGAACTACAAGTCCCATCATGCCACTGCCTGCGGGAGTCATCCTTGTAACTGTCAGCCTTGCAATGCCTCATGGGACTTGTAGTTCTGCAACAGCTGGAGGGCCGTCAGTTTGGCACCCCTGATCTAGGGGAAGAGTTGGGGCCCATTCACACCAGAAACTGTGCGTTTACTGTGTGTTATTGCATGCACAGTGACATGTATTTAATTTGTGATTTTTTATACGCATTTGTATGTGTTTGTGGTGCATTTCTCCTAGGCATGCATTTTCTTTGAGGTCACTTCCATCTTCTTTGGACTTTAATGTGCACTGCACTGCGTTGTGGTGCAATTACACACATTTCTGTGCATTTGCAGTGCAGGAAAATGCAGCTTGCTGTCCTTTTTTTTTTCACATAACTGCGATAGTGTGAACTATTCCCATAGGATAACCTGCAATTTGGACTGTCTATGAAGTTGGGGTGCAATCAAAAATCCCATGGCATCTGGTGTGAATGGGTCCTTATTCTCCAGTTGTGTTTGCTTGCAGCCCAAAACAACAGTGGGATATATTATTACAAGTACTTATATTATTATTTCAGGTACTTATATAGCGCCCTCAATTTACTCAGCACTTTACATATATATTGTACATTCACATCAGTCCCTAACCCTCAAGGGGTGTACAATCTAAGGTCCCTAACTCACATTCATACATACACATACCAGGGCCAATTTAGACAGGAGCCAATTAACCTTCCAGCATGTCTTTGGCGTGTGGGAGGAAACTGGAGTACCCGGAGTAAACCCACGCAGGCACGGGGAGAACATGCAAACTCCAGGCAGGTGGTGCTCTGGCTGGGATTCGAACCAACGAACCGAGTGCTGCCAGGCGGAAGTGCTAACCATTTAGCCACTGTGCTGCTCATATACTGAAAGTGTGGAAGATTACATACCGAAGCCTGGATGACCAGTCTGCTGCAGCACTTTCAACTTTAAAGCGGAACTCCAGGCACACAGCCAGATGCAGGTACAATACATACATTCATGTTAAAAAGTAAGAACACAGGACCCTGTATTTAGCCAGTGCTGTACTATAGTTATACTATATGGACAGCACAGTGGCTAAATAGTTAGCACTTCCGCCTGGCAGTACTCAGGTCGTTGGTTCGAATCCCAGCCACTGCACCACCTGCCTGGAGTTTGCATGTTCTCCCTGTGCCTGCGTGGGTTTCCTCCGGGTATTCCGGTTTCCTTCGACTTTGCATGTTACTGTTTTGGGAAACTGTTAAATTCATGGGCTTAAGTCCATTTTAAACTATATGTCCATGGCAGCACAGTGGCTAAATGGTTAGCACTTCTGCCTGGCAGTACTAGGGTCGTTGGTTCGAATCCCAGCCACGGCAACACCTGCCTGGAGTTTGCATGTTCTCCCTGTGCCTGCGTGGGTTTCCTCCCACACTCCAAAGACATGCTGGTAGGTGAATTGGATCCTGTCTAAATTGGCCCTAGTATGTGTATGTATGAATGTGAGTTAGGGACCTTAGATTGTACGCCCCTTGAGGGATAGGGACTGATGTGAATGTACAATATATATATGTAAAGTGCTGCGTAAATTGATGGCGCTATATAAGTACCTGAAATAAATTGTTTTTTTTCTGCCCATTTCCCCACACCCTACAGAATGCACTTGGTTGTCATCACCAATACCTAATTTGGATCATCTGATTCTAATTTCATGGATTTAGCCCGGGTTCACACTGATGCGGTGCGGAATTTGCAGCGTTTTCAGTGTGAATTCCGCAGCGCATCAGAATCGCACCCCATTCATGCGAACAGCTGTGGGAGTGTATGTTAACAACACCCCGAAAGCGGTCCGCAAAACGTGGCGCGATGTGCAGAATTAGATCGCATAGGTGTGAATACCTATGTTATCTGATTCTAGTGCGGACCCAAAGGGTCCTGTACCTTTTTGGTGCGGGTGCGGTGTGAATAGAGCCATACAAAACGTATGGCTCCAATCGCACCGCACACAAATCGCATGTGATCTGCACAGGAATGGGGTGCGGTTCCTGTGCAAATCACATGCGATATACCACACCACATACAGTATATGTGAACCCGGGCTTAAAGTGGTGGTAAATGTAAGGAGGTACTTATTTACATAGAAACATAAACATAAAAAAGTGACGGCAGAAAAAGACTGAATGGTCCATCGAGTCTGCCTGTGTTTTTTTTTTATTTTGGGGGGGGGGGGGGTGTTTTTTGGTTAACGGTTTTGTCCGTGTGTAGATCTATGCTTGTCTGAAGCTATTTACTGTTCACCGGCTCACTACCTCTGCTGGATGTTTATTCCAAGCATCAACTGCTCTTTCAGTAGAAAGGTACTCTCTTTTTTCCACATTTTCACTTTTTAGATCATGAAAATGAATACACAATGCCAATTGCATGTGTCATTGGTTCAAGTATATCACCTTTATCTATAGGCACTGTTCAAATGATCTCACATATGCCTGTTCAAATACGTTCAACAATATAAAAAGTGTTTATGGGGTGTACTTATTTCACAGGATTGTACATGACAGCTGTTTTACTTGACAAAGGATTTGTATTCTGTCCATCTAGTCCTGAGATTTACACTGCTCTAACACACAGCACAACCCTGTCTGGCAGGGGAGGATGACCTGATTTTTCATTGCTACAGTTAAGGAACACTTACAGGCAGGGGCGGACTGACAACTCATGGGGTCCCCGGGCAATAGGGGATCATGGGACCCCTGTGTCCTTGCCCAAACTCAAAAAAGCCTATGAAAAGGTACCAGGGGCATCACATGGGGCCCCATACTGACCCTGGGCCCTCGGGCAGTGCCCAAGTTACCAAATGGTCAGTACACCACTGCTTACAGGACCCTTCCACCAGACTGACTCCGCAGGAGGAGCAGCAGACTGATGAACTCATCTCTGTGTCAATCTGCTCTCTGCACCTATCAGCAGGTACCTTGTCAGCACATGAGCACTGCAATACAACTCAATGGCTACTTGTGCTGCTTCTTCTGCTCCTTGTGTGAATCTAGCTGTACAGGGATGGCAAAAGGCTAAGGGCCCTTTCACACTGCTCTGCTGAAAAAAAAAATGTGTTATGCAGGCTTTAAGGGGAAATATTTTTATTGTGTTTTTCTTGTGCTATTAGCAGGGTAAAAGCAAAGAAAAAAAAAAAAAGAAATACAAAACATCAGTGTGAAAGGGTCCTAATACCAGGTCAAATTTAGGTGATTAACCACTTGCCGACCGCAGATAGCCAAATGACGGCTCATTTGATGTCCTCCCAGAACGCGCCCTACCACGTAACACCTGCGGACACAGCTGATCACGTGATGTGGTTAAAGGCCAATCACAGCAGCCTTTTACATGATCAGCCCTGTCCAATGACACAGCAGATCACCAGTAAATGCAGTTGCCGGTTATTGGCTGCACTTTCCTTATGCTGTCATAGCGTGAGGAAAGTACTGCTGATAACCGGCAATTGTCAGGACGGATCGGCACCGATCATCAGGACACTGATGAGCAGTGCCCTGATGATCGGTGCCCATCAGTGCCGCCGACCAGTGCCCATCAGTGCCGCCCACAAGTGCCCATTAGAGTGATCCACCTGTGCCCATCAGTGCCACCCACCTGTGCTGCCAGTCAGTGCCCAACAGTGCCACCCATCAGTGCCCATCATTGCTGCCTATCAGTGCCCATAAGTTCAGTATCATCAGTGCCCATCATTGCTGCCTATCAGTGCCCATAAGTTCAGTATCATCAGTGCCCATCAGTGCTGCCTATCCGTGCCACCTCATCAGTGCCGCCTCATCAATGCTCATCCGTGAAGGAGAAAAATTACCTGTTTGAAAAAAATGTTTTCAAAATTTTTGCTCTTTTTTTGTTTATAGCACAAAAAATAAAACACCCCAGTGACGAGTACATACCACCAAAAGAAAGCTCTATTTGTGTGGAAAAAAATGATAATTTCATATGGGTACAGTGTTGCATGACTGCACAATTGTCATTCAAAGTATGATAGCGCTGAAAGCCGAAAATTGGCCTGGGCAGGAAGGGTCCGGTATGGAAGTGGTTAAACTACATGCCTGCAAAAAATAAATAAATAAATGTAAAGATGGACTAATGTCTGTGATACTTACCTCTCCTTCAACGGCCTGAGGTCCCTCCCTGGAGCAGTCATCTTCTAACTGGCTGCAGGTGCCGCGTTGCATCCAGAATGACATTATTCCTGTGCTTGCGCTCCCTTGTCACTGGCTCTGGCCAATGGCTCCCGAAGCAGTATCTGAGCCAATGAGGAGTGAGAGAGCCGAGAGAGCCTCAGCTCTCATGCACCACGCTGGATCGAGGTCAGGCTCCAGTATGTAATTAAGGGACTGCAGGGGAAGCTGCATGCAAAAGGTTTTTCACCTTAATTCATAGAATGCAGTAAGGTGAAAAACCTTCTGCCCAGGGGCGGACTGACCATTTGAGAACTCGGGCACTGTCAGTAGGGGGCCCCATGAGATGCCCCTGGTACCTTTCATAGGCTTTTTTGGGTGTGGTTTGAGTGCGGGCAAGGACACGGGCCCCATGATCCCCTATTGCCTGGGGGCCCCATGAGTTGTCAGTCCGCCCCTGCTTCTGCCTATACAACCAAAACACCTTTCTCACTTTATCCAATCCAATTATTCTGCCTGTTTTTAAATTAGAGACCTTAGTTCTGCTTTAATGATGTATTAAAGTGGATTTAAACCCTTACATATACCCAGTGGTCTCAGGTGATACACAGAGATGAAACAAATCCTCCTACATAAAGTTGTACCTGTTTCTCTGCAGTCTTCCCTTCTCTACAGCTGTCCAGTTTATTTTTACTCTTGTCTGAGAGTTTAGTGAAAAGACAGTAGAGAGCTGAAATTACACACTAAACATCTCCTTTAAATAGATCATCAATGAGAAATAAAAATCATTCATTAACACGACCATTCTAGGAAGATTACCCGTCTCACCTGAGGTCATGTGATCAGCTTCTTCCTGCTTATACTGCTGGGGATATATCCAAGCCCCCTCCTGAACAAAACACAGCACATCAATTCTTCACTCTTAGAGAAGAGGAATGAACAATGCAATACAAAGGCTACAGAACTGTGCGAGTAATCATATAAAACATTTTTTTCACTTAAAGTGTGAATAAAAACAAAAATTATATTGTTACCCATTGATCCTGCCAGTAGTTCCGTTATATTTCCATGACCTGTAACAGAGTGACAACTCTGTGTGTTCTGCAGTGAAATCACACAGCAGTGTTGTCACCCTGTGGAAAGGGTAGTCTTATATTTATTTATTTCAGGTAGTTATATAGCACCATCAATTTACGCAGAACTTTACATATATATTGTACATTCACATCAGTCCCTAACCCTCAAGGGGCGTACAATCTAAGGTCCCTAACTCACATTCATACATACACATACTAGGGCCAATTTAGACAGGATCCAATTCACCTACCAGCATGTCTTTGGAGTGTGCGAGGAAACCGGAGTACCTGGAGGAAACCCACGTAGGCACAGGGAGAACATGCAAACTCCAGGCAGGTGGTGCAGTGGCTGGGATTCGAACCAACGACCCTAGTACTGCCAGGCAGAAGTGCTAACCATTTAGCCACTGTGCTGCCATGGACATGTAGTTTAAAATAGACTTAAGCCCATGAATTTAACAGTTTCCCAAAACAGTAACATGCAAGGCATGCTGTGCATGATAACCATAACAGCTGCTTGTGTTCTCAACCGAACTGTCAAGTCATCAAATAGCTGGTACCATAGCTGATCACATGTGCAGAATCATGGCAACTGCAGATCAAATAGGGGCTAAGATGGCAGCTTCCTTGGTTGTAAAGGTTAGGAGGATTAAGCTCCACTTTAAAGCGGAGTTTCACTCACTCTGTAAAGAAAAATAAAAGTCAGCAGCTACAAAAACTGTGACTTTTAAAAAAAATACCCACTTACCTGTCCCACGATCCCGCGTTGCCCCTGCCACATCCCGTTTCACCGGCCGTCCTGTATTCCAGGTGCCTGCATCTTCAGTGTGGGCACCCGGCTGTGACAGCTTGCGACTTCACAGCCGGGTGCCCACTGCGCATGCGCGAGTAGTGCTGCTCTTCCTGAATGGCTCCATAGTCTTCTGGGACCTGTCACATGTCCCACAAGACTACGGGGAGGTTAGTAGGAGGACAACTTCCGTTTCCAATCGCCTAGGCCAGGGGTAGGCAACCTGTGGCTAGCTGTTGTGGAACTGCTCGCCAAACACATGAACGGCCGATGTTCGAGTCGATTGTATGTTTGACTCGAACATCTAGCCCAAAACTAGTTATTATGGTTGAATGTTCTTCAAATAATATGGGCAGTATAGGTTCAAACCATACAGTACTGTGCAAAAGTTTTAGGCAGATGTCAAAAAATGCTGTAAATGAAGAATGCTTTGAGAAATTGAAGTGTTAGTTTATTTTTATCAATTAACAAAATGGAAAGTAAATAAACAGAAGAGAAATCTAAACCAAATCAATGTTTGGTGTGACCACCCTTTGCCTTCAAACCAGCATCAATTCTTCTAGGTAGAACTGCACACAGTTTTTGAAGGAAGTAGGCAGGTAGGTCGGTTCCAGGGACGGACTGACCATTTGGAAACTTGGGCACTGCCCGAGGGCCCGAGGTCAGTAGGGGGCCCCATGAGATGCCCCTGGTACCTTTTTCATAGGCTTTTTTGAGTTTGGGCAAGGACACAGGGGCCCCCATGATCCCCTACTGCCCGGAGGCCTCATGAGTTGTCAGCCCGCCCCTGGTCGGTTCCAAACATCTTGAGAAACTAACCACAGATGTTCTGTGGATGTAGTCTGCCTCAGATCCTTCCATCTTGTCATGTAATCCCAAACAGACTCCATGATGTTGAGATCAGGGCTCTGTGAGGGCCAAACCATCACTTCCAGGACTCCTTTTTTGTTCTTTACGCTGAAGATAGTTCTTAATGACATTGGCTGTATGTTTGGGGTTGCCGTCCTGCTACAGAATAAATTTGGGGCCAATCACACGCCTCCCTGATAGTATGACATGATGGATAAGTATCTGCCTGCATTTCTCAACATTGAGGACACTATTGATCCAGACCAAATCTCCAGCTTTATTTGCAGAAATGCAGCCCCAGACCTGGAAGGAACCTCCACCATGCTTCACCGTTGCCTGCAGACACTCATTATTGTACCGCTCTGCAGCCCTATGGTGAACTGCCTCCTGCTACAGCCGAGTATTTCACATTTTGACTCATCACTCCAGAGCACCAGCTGCCATTTTTTGCACCCCAGTTCCTATGATTTCCTCCATAGTTGAGGCACTCAGCCTTATTTCCAATTCTTCTATGAAGACCATTCTGGCCAGACTTCTCTGGACAGTTGACGGGGGTACCTGGGTCCCACTGGTTTCCGCAAGTTCTGTGCTAATGGCACTGCTGGACATCTTCCAATGTCGAAGGAAATTAACCCCTTGGCTCCGGAGCCTCCTGGCCCTTTAAGGAGTTTCAGACGTTGGGGGGTGGGTGGGGTTTATGACCATGTGACTGCTGTAATTGGCTGCGACAGCGGTCACATGATCAGAAAGCTCCCAATCACAAGTAGCGATCGAGAGATTTCCGTTAGCCACCGGTAACTGTGCAGGAAGCACACAAGGCGTGCGCTCTCAGCACAGTTGTGTTTACAATCTGGTAAGAATTAAGGCTCACCCACTGAGAGGCCGCATATATGCATACTGTCGGAGCCAATGCAGCAGATGAAAAACACATCATGGTTAAGTTTCTTTGTCCTACCACTGCCTCTATGGTCCTCAGTGCTGCCCGATCAGTCTTCAGCATATAGAAGGAGGAGTCCTGGAAGTGATGGTCTGGCCCCCACAGAGCCCTGATCTCAACATTATGTAGTCTGTCTGGGATTACATGAAGAGACGGAAGGATCTGAGGCAGACTACATCCACAGAAGATCTGAGGTTAGTTCTCCAAGATGTTTGGAACAACCTACCTGCTAAGTTCTTTCAAAAACTGTGTCTGCCTACAAGAATTGATGCTGATTTGAAGGGAAAGGATGGTCTCACCAAATATTGATTTGATTTAGATTTTTCTTCAGTTTGCTCACTTTGCATTTTGTAAATTGATAAATATAAACAATTAAAATACATATTTTTGAAAGCCTACTTAATTTACAGCATTTCTTCACACCAGCCTAAAACGTTTGTACAGTACTGTAAAGAAGAGATTGAATAGGGAAAAGCACTACGGTCACTAGGTGGAACGGTGGATTAAAGGAAATAATTACATTTTCATCAGAATGAGATACAATGTAACAATTCTAGACTACACTGCAGGGAATGAACGGGGATCCCATAGTAGCAATGGTTACATTTATACAAAATCAATATATAATAAGACTCCAGAGCTCCAATTCCTTTAGTAAAATGACCAAAGTACACACCCTCCCCTCACCCTTCTTGAGCTGTCAGCTATCTCAGCATCATAAACTGCGGGTTCTGCCCTATCTACAAACACCCCCCAAATGCTAAGACGGCCACCTCTTCTGCCTACATGCTGGAGGCAACAATTACTGTGCCAGATCTGGGCACGCTGTGCTGTGAAAACTTCTCTTTGCCTAAATCACAGATCTGTACTTTTATTTCCAAATCTGACACGGAGTTGGGGTGCAGGAAGGGTGGGTGTAACACAAATTAGTGACAGCCTAATTGTAAAGCCGCCCTTAAATGGATCAAATCTTGGCAGGTTCAGCAGGGACTGGCTAACTTTCAGTCCATCTATGGGCAGGCTGATTGTACTGAAGTCGATCCATCAACTAACCTGTCCGATTTTTTTTTTCATGGGATCACTGCCAGTAGAGCTATAGCTGCCAGCAGTGATCATTGTATTCTCCCGGCAGAACACAATAGTGTTGCAGGAGGGATTCCTCCATCAACACTGACTATGCTGATAAGGGAATCTGGTAATTTTCTTTCCTTGCACCCATGGGCTGCTTCAGGAAGGCAAAGAAGCAGAGTGTTGCTTGAAACCCTAAAGCAGCCCACAGGTGCAAGGAAAGAAAATCACTCAATTCCACCTAAACACAGGCAGTGTTGATGGGGGAATCTCTCCCGCATTATGCTATGGGGGAGCCTTCCCTGCTGTAAAAACACAATAATCACTGCTGGCAGCTATAGCTGCTGGCAGTGGTCACAGGCTGGTTGTACTGCGGTTGATCGATGCATCAATTTCAGTACAACCAGCCTGCCCATAGATGGATTGAATCTCGTCCGCTCCCTGCTGACCCAGCCGAGATTCGATCCATCTATGGCCTACTTTAGCCATTCACTGCACAGCCATTCCACACAATGCAGTTCCAGCCAGCAGTAAAAAAAATCAGACACTTACCCTCAGCTGCTGGGAGTTCTGTAAATTGTAACCCTCCGCGTACAAGTACTGCTGCCAGAGAAAAAAAAAAAGAGGCAAAAGAACGTTAACTCACTTATGTAGACTTGCCAGTGTGAGTAAGTAATATAAGTTTTCACAAGCTGAGGATGTAAGTATTATGTACATTCAAACAGACATTTATAATGCAGTGAAGGTAACTTTCACCAAACACTCACCAGTGGTGAATCAACTATCATCATTTAAAAAACACATGCACCAAGGAGAAACTACCCGCAGTGAATGTTTGGTTAATGCTACATTTACAGATTTTTAACCGCTTTCCTACCGCTCTATAGCAGAATTACTGCTACAGGGCGGCAGGGCTGCACAAAATCACGTATATATATGTGAATTTTCATTTCCGGGTAGGAAACCCGAACCGCCATTGGCGGCTACAGATGTCGATCACCGGGTTCCGGCCAGAGATTCCCCACCGGCACCCGGCGATCGCCGAGTATCACTGACAGGGGAGAGACCTGTGTGTAGACAGCAGCAGATAAATACACAGCAGCATGTCTCCCTTGTAAAACACACACAGCACACAGTTAACCCTCTGATTGCCCCGGATGTTAACTCCTTCCTACCTAGTGTCATTAGTACAGTGTCAGTGCTTTTTATTAGCACTGATCACTTTATTAGTGTCATTGGGATGTCAGTGACAGTCAGTTCCCCCCCCCCCCAGTGTCAGAATACCCACCGCATTCCCACAATAAGTCACTGAACGCCGCCATTAGTAGTATATAAAATTCCAGCATACAGTTAGGTCCTTTTATATTTGGACACAGGTACAATTTTCATACGTTTGGCTCTGCATGCCACCAGAATAAATTAAAAGGAAACAAGTCAAATGAATTTGAAGTTCAGACTTTCAGCTTTAACTCAAGGGGTTGAACACAAATATCAAGTACAAACTTTAGGAACTACAACCATTTTTATACACAGCCCTTCATTTTCAGGGGCTCAAATGTAACTGGACAAATGAATATAATCATATATAAAATGTTCATTTATAATATATTGTTGAGAATCCTTTACTGGCAATGACTGCCTGAAGTCTGGAACCCATGGACATTACCAAAGACTGGGTGTCCTCCTTTCTGATGCTTTGCTTGAAGTCTGGAACCCATGGACATGATCAAAGACTGGGTTTCCTCCTTCCTGATGCTTTGCCTGAAGTCTGGAACCCATGGACATTACCAAAGACTGGGTGTCCTCCTTTCTGATGCTTTGCCTGAAGTCTGGAACCTACGGACATTACCAAAGACTGGGTTTCTGCCTTTCTGATGCTTTGCCTGAAGTCTGGAACCTACGGACATTACCAAAGACTGGGTTTCTGCCTTTCTGATGCTTTGCCTGAAGTCTGGAACCCATGGACATTACCAAAGACTGGGTTTCTGCCTTTCTGATGCTTTGCCTGAAGTCTGGAACCTACGGACATTACCAAAGACTGGGTTTCCTCCTTTCTGATGCTTTGCCAGGCTCTAACTGCAGCTGTCTTCAGTTGTTCTTTGTTTGTGGGTCTTTCTGCCTTTAGTTTCGCCTTCAGCAAGTGAAATGCATGCTCAGTTGGGTTGAGATCAGGTGATTGCCTCGGCCATTGCAGAATATTCCACTTCTTTTCCTTCAAAAGCTCCTGGGTTGCTTTTTCAGTGTGTTTAGGATCATTGTCCATCTGTACTGTGAAGTGCCGTCCAATCAACTTTGCTACATTTGGCTGAATCTGGGCTGACAGTATATCTGTAAACACTACAGAATTAATCCGGCTGCTTCTGTATTGTCACATCATCAATAAACACCAATGACCCAGTGCCACTGGAAGCCATGCATGCCCATGCCATCACACTGCCTCCACCATGTTTTACAGATGACGTTGTGTGCTTTGGATCATGAGCTGTTCCAAGCCTTCTCCACACTTTGTTCTTCCCAACATTCTGGTACAGATTCTTCTTAGTTTCATCCGTCCAAAGAATTATTTTCCAGAACTGCTCTGGCTTTTTTAGATTTTTTTTGGCAAAGTCTAATCTGACTTTTCTATTCTTCAGGCTTATGAATGGTTTGCACCTTGTGGTGAACCCTCTGTATTTGCTCTCGTGAAGTCTTCTCTTGATTGTAGACTTTGACAATGATACCCCCACCTCCTGGAGAGTGTCCTTCACTTGTCTGGATGTTGTGAATGGGTTCTTCTTTACCATAGAGAGGATCCTGCAACCATCCACCACTGTTGTCTTCTGTAGACTTCCATGCCTTTTTATGTTGCTGAGCTCACCAGTGCATTCTTCTTTCCTCAGAATGTACCAAACTGTTGATTTGGCCACTCCTAATGTTGCTGCTATCTCTCTGATGGATTTGTTTAGTTTTTGAAGCCTTACAATGGCCTGTTTCACTTGCCTGGACAGCGCCTTTGAACGCATGATGTAGGTTCACAGCAATAGATTTCAAATGCAAATATCACACTTAAAATCAACTCCAGACCTTTTACCTGCTTAATTGATGAAGAAACAATGAAGTAGTAGCCCACACCTGGCCATGAAACAGCTTTTGATTCAATTGTCCAATTACTTTTGGTCCCTTGAAAAAAGGGGGGATGGCTACTCTTAAGAGCTGTAATTCCTAAACCCTTCCTCAAATTCGGATGTACATACCCTCAAATTAAACCTGAGAGTGTGCACTTTAAGCCCTTATCCATTATATAGCTATAGCTTCAACATGTTTTGGTAAAGAGCTGAAAAAAATAAAATTGTGCCTGTGTCCAAATAAATATGGACCTAACTGTATATACCGCTATAGGCTTCATGTAAACCAATTAATTTACACGTATTGGGATTTTTTTGTAGCAGAGACATGTAGCAGAATACATTTTGGTCTAAATTTATGAAGAAATTAATTTTTTTAATTTTTTTACTGGATATGTTTTATAGCAAAATGTCAAAAACATTGTTTTTTTTTCTTCAAAATTGTCGGTCTTTTTTTGTTTATAGCGCAAAAAAATAAAACACGCACAGGTGATCAAATACCACCGAAAGAAAGCTTTATTTGTGGGGGGGGGGGGGAAAGGACGTAAATTTCATTTCCGTACAGCTTTGCATGACTGTGCAATTGTCAGTTAAAGAAACGCAGCGCCATATCACAAAAAATGGCCTGGTCAGGATGCGGGGTAAATCCTCTGGGGGGCAAGTGGTCAAATAGATAAATAAAATGGTGCAGCGCTAGATACTAGAGCACAGTTTATACACACAATATATATACATGCGTGATATCACTCTAAGGGTGATCAATAAATATAAAAGTTCGATGGAATAGTGCGGATCATGAAAAGATCCTAATTCAAGGTGAGTGGACGTCCTGATCCAAGGTGTGATGATAGGTGTGATCACACAAATAGGTGAAAAACGCACTCACCAGATGTGCGTTTAATATACGCAATATGTAATCCTGCGTCACCAGGCCATAAAACGATCATCAGATCCCAGATCAGATTGTACCCAGATCACCATCCCGGCACCGCACTGTAGGAGACTTCTTGCTGTTGATCGCATCCGCGATCCACGACAAAATGGCGTCGATCGTTCGCGCATGCGCAGTAGCGCGGGAAGACGACGCCGACGTTCTGCGCATGCGCGGACAGCCGAGAAAATGGCGGGCGCATTAGGCAGAATTGCCATTCACATTTATAAATAGCACAGAAGAGGATGTCCTGGCTAGCCCTGGACCCTTTGAATATGTGCATCGCATGAAACGCGTCAGTGGGCAGCAGCAGGACACCTAACCACCTTAGGAATACATATGGTCAGTAAACCTTTTGTTTAATCCTTTTATGTACCCCACACCAACCAACCCTGAATAAAGGCATCTAAAGCAGTATCACGCTATGAGGTCTCTTATTGGGCACTCTGTGTGAGTGCGATCATTCGCAGTGCCCATCTGGAGGACTCAGGACCCTGGTGGTGATACCTGGTAGCGGTTTCGGATGACCTTACTTCCGTGGAGCCGGGATGGTGATCTGGGTACAATCTGATCTGGGATCTGATGATCGTTTCATGGCCTGGTGACGCAGGATTACATATTGCGTATATTAAACGCACATCTGGTGAGTGCGTTTTTCACCTATTTGTGTGATCACACCTATCATCACACCTTGGATCAGGACGTCCACTCACCTTGAATTAGGATCTTTTCATGATCCGCACTATTACATCGAACTTTTATATTTATTGATCACCCTTAGAGTGGGTGATCAATAAATGTATATATATTGTGTGTATAAACTGTGCTCTAGTATCTAGCGCTGCACCATTTTATTTAACATATATGTTTGATTGGAAGTTTTATTTAGTTACCGTTTCGGTGTATCAGCTGCTCAGTAACATTCTTTGTGTATATGCATCTATACACTTTTTGCATTTAAGTCGCGCTCACTATAACATCTTATATTACAAAAGTGGTCAAATAGACCCCTAGGTCCAAGGGTACTCCCTCTATAGGAGGGACAGGCTAGGTAGAAGGGGGGGAGGGGTGCTTGTATATTAGGAGCGATTTGTTGGTGAATACGAGGCATGACACTGCTAACAGGACTAGTGAGGAGGTGGAGCCCCTGTGGCTGGAGCTTCAACGGGACAAGATAAACGGTATATTGTTTGTGGGTGTATGCTATAGGCCCCCCCAAAGGTTAAAGTATAACTAAAGGAAAAACTTTTTCTAGTTTTGGAAAGAGTGAAGAGGGATTGGACCCCTTGTCAGGTCTGCATTTTATCACAGCCATAGGCTGCATTGCAGTGTAAATGGGATACGTAGGAAACAATGGTTTCCTGTGTGTCCCTGCGCTGACAGACGGTTTACAATGTGGTAAAACGTACGCCACCGCAATGTGTGAATTAACCCTAAAGCCCCGTACACACAGGCCGAATATCACCCGGTATTGGCCGGTTCAATAGACACCGGTCAACATTAGGCCTGTGTGTACACCAGCCTGGCCGGCTTCTGTTGAAAAAGCATCTGATCACTACTGGCAGCCAATGGCTGCAAGCGCTGACCGGTGTAATCTGGCAGGGGCAATCCCCCTTTTAGAACACATTAGCTCAGTGGGGAGTTCGCTGTTTTAACGGAACCAAGCCCAGTCTGTGCTTGAGTACTTCAGTTAGACTACCGCTTCCCCGTCCGAACACCGACCACAGACACCACAGCAGACCATACAAGGCTAGAGGACACCAGTCTTGAAGTAAACTAGGAAGTAGACTAGTTTATTTTAACTACCTCCCGTCCAGCCGTTGTATATAAACGGCTAGACGGTGGCAGTGCAGGGTCGGGTGGCCATTTATAAAACGGCCTCCCCGCACCCTGGGAGGGCGCAGCACCGCGATCCGGTGCCCGCTGTGTCCTCCGGACACAATGGAACACCGATCGTCGGACGGGACCTCTGTGCGAGGTCCCAATCATGTGATCACTGATTGGCCAATCAGTGATCACATGAAGAGTAGTATGCAAGATGTCACTTGTGACATTTCTTACTACGTGTGAAATTTGTGAATGATCATAGAGGTCACATGGTACAAGGCTATTCACAACAGCCTTGTACCATGTGACAAGCTGTGACCAATCACAGCTCACTCAGTAGTTCTCAATGGCTGCAAGAATGCAGGTAGAGAGAAGGAGAAATTATTGCTTTTACAGCCTTTATGGGTGTAAAAGAAATCAGTGTGTAAAAAAAAAAAAATCTTCACCACCCCCCACAAGTAGTACAGTGTCACCATGGCAATATTGTACTGCTAGGGTGACAGTATGTAAAAAAAATAAATAAATAAATGTAAAAATAAAGTTTAAAAATTATAATTTTGGTTATAAACTAATTTGGGTTATTTTTTTTTTTTTACTAAAAATATAACGGAATAAATTTTGGCCAAGATTTATGAAATATTATTTATTTGCAAACTTTTATAAGAAAAACACTTTTTTTCAAAATTTTTGGACTTTTTAATTTACATAGCAAAAAAATAAAAATCCCAGTGGTGAATAAATAGCACCAAAATAAAGCTTTAGCGGTCTCAAAAAAATGCTAAAAAAATTCATATGGGTACAGTGTTGCATGACCGCGCAAATGTCATTCAAAGTGTGATAGCACTGAAAGCTGAAAATTGGCCTGGACAGGAAGGGGGTAAGAGTGTCTGGACTGGAAGTGGTTAACACAGATACATACATTCCAAGGGAACAACCCCCCTCTCTGCATAATGACACAGGGCGGGGCAATCTACATTTAGTAACAGAGACACACCAGCAGACAGTCCCATCAGGAGGGACAGCTGCTGGAGACACCCCCCACCAAGCCAATACACATACACATACATCCCATAATAGTTTGCTCCCAAGCAAGACACACAATAGAACAATGGGAACGTGCGGCACCGCAATCCGGTGTACGGGACCTCTGAGTGAGGTCCCGATCATGTGATCACTGATGGCCAATCAGTGATCAAAGGAATAGTAGTAAGCAAGATGTCACTTCTGGCATCATTGCTTACTACGTGTGAAATCTGTGAATGATCACAGAGGTCACATGGTACAAGGCTATTCACAACAGCCTTGTACCACGTGACAAGCTGTGACCAATCACAGCTCTCACAGTATTTCTCAATGGCTGCAAGAATGCAGCCAGAGAGAAGGAGAAAGCATTGCTTTTACAGCCTTTATATGTGTAAAAGCAATCAGTGTAAAAAAAAAAAAAAAAAAATCTTCATCACCCTCCACAAGTAGTACAGACACTGTACTGCTACGGTGACAGCATGTTTAAAAAAAAAAAAAAAAAAGCATAAATATTAAAAAAAAAAAAAAAAATGTAAAACTATTTTTTGAAAAATTATAATTTTTGGTTATAAACTAATTTGGGTAATTTTTTTTCATAAAAAGATAACTGAATACAATTTGGCCAAGATTTATGAAGAAAGATTATTTGCAACATTTTATAAGAAAATTTTTTGGACTTTTTCATTTATATAGCAAAAAAAAAAAATTTAAATCCAAGTGGTGAATAATTACCAAACTAAATTTTTATCTGTCTCAAAAAAATACTAAATTCATATGGGTACAATGTTGCATGACCGTGCAATTGTCATTCAAAGTGTGACAGCGCTGAAAGCTGAAATTGGCCTGGACAGGAAGGGGGTAAAAGTGTCCGGACTGGAAGTGGTTAATGAAGGCGAAATCAATACTCTGATTCTAAGAATTCAGAGTCAACGCAACAAATGTCTGGGGACACAGCTAACCAGAGTAGCAGACATCATCTGACTGTCCTGTACCTGATAATCCTGTGCCATTGCATGGTTATCTCCTGCCATACAGTCCTGAGGGTAGGGGGCGCTCCCACAGCTTTGTACGGTCTTCTTCTCACTGCTGCAGCCTGCAGGAAACACACAGGCTTAGAAAGTCCAGCAATTGTGATGTCCGTGTAATAAACCTGCGCCTCTATATAAATGTGTCTTAAGGGGAAGACATGACTCTTACCCACTGAGCGAGGAGTCTGTGGAGTATCCATTTTGCTGTTCTTTTGTAACCCTGAATGCTCCCATTCTGTCAGGGAAAAACCGGACACCTCTTCACGCTTTATTGAAACCTGTAATGTAGAAGGGAAGTTTATAGAGAGACGGTCACCACTAGTCCAATATTTGCCTAATCAGTCTTTAAATATTGTAGCTCTGGCGATGTGTAGGGAAGAGGTTCTTAGGAGATGTAAAACTGGGAGTTTGTAGGGAAGGGGCTCTTGGAAGATGTAGCTCTGGTGATGTGTAGGGAAGGGGCTCTTGGGAGATGTATATCTGGGGATATGTAGAGAGGGGGCACTTGGTGATGTAGCTCTGGCAATGTGTAGGGAAGAGGTTCTTAGGAGATGTAAAACTGGGAGTGTGTAGGGAAGGGGCTCATGGGAGTTGTAGCTCTGGTGATGTATATGGAAGAGGTTCTTGGGAGATGTATATCTGGGAGTGTGTAGGGAAGGGGCTCTTGGGAGATGTATATCTGGGAGTGTGTAGGGAAGGGGCTCTTGGGAGATGTATATCTGGGAGTGTGTAGGGAAGGGGCTCTTGGGAGATGTATATCTGGGAGTGTGTAGGGAAGGGGCTCTTGGGAGATGTATATCTGGGAGTGTGTAGGGAAGGGGCTCTTGGGAGATGTATATCTGGGAGTGTGTAGGGAAGGGGCTCTTGGGTGATGTATATCTGGGAGTGTGTAGGGAAGGGGCTCTTGGGTGATGTGTAGGGAAGGGGCTCTTGGGTGATGTGTAGGGAAGGGGCTCTTGGGAGATGTATATCTGGGGATGTGTAGGGAGGGGACACTTGGTGATGTAGCTCTGGGCTCCGGTGATGTGTAGGGAAGAGGTTCTTGGGAGATGTATATCTGGGGGTGTGTAGGGAAAGGGTTCTTGGAAGATGTAGCTCTGGTGATGTGCAGGGAAGAGGTTCTCAGAAGATGTAAATCTTGCAGTGTGTAGGGAAGGGGCTCATGGGAGTTGTAGCTCTAGTGATGTGTATGGAAGAGGTTCTTGGGAGATTTATATCTGGGAGAGTGCAGGGAAGGGGATCTTGGGAGACGTAGCTCTGATGATTTGTAGGGAAGGTGCTCTTGGGTGATGTGTAGGGAAGGGGCTCTTGGGTGATGTGTAGGGAAGGGGCTCTTGGGTGATGTGTAGGGAAGGGGCTCTTGGGTGATGTGTAGGGAAGGGGCTCTTGGGTGATGTGTAGGGAAGGGGCTCTTGGGAGATGTATATCTGGGGATGTGTAGGGAGGGGGCACTTGGTGATGTAGCTCTGGTGATGTGTAGGGAAGAGGGTCTTGGGAGATGAACAGTGGGGCAAAAAAGTATTTAGCCAGCCACCAATTGTGCAAGTTCTCCTACTTAAAAAGATGAGAGAGGCCTGTAATTGGCATCATAGGTAGACCTCAACTATGAGAGACAAAATGAGAAAACAAATCCAGACAATCACATTGGCTGATTTGGAAAGAATTTATTTGCAAATTATGGTGGAAAATAAGTATTTGGTCACCTACAAACAAGCAAGATTTCTGGCTCTCACAGACCTGTACCTTCTTCTTTAAGAGGCCCCTCTGTCCTGCACTCATTACCTGTATCAATGGCACCTGTTTGAACTTGTTATCAGAATAAAAGTCACCTTTCCACAACCTCAAACAGTCACACTCCAAACTCCACTATGGTGAAGACCAATGAGCTGCCGAAGGATACCAGAAACAAAATTGTAGACCTGCACCAGGCTGGGAAGACTGAATCTGCAATAGGCAAGCAGCTAGATGTGAACTAATCAACTGTGGGAGCAATAATTAGAAAATGGAAGACATACAAGACCAGTGATAATCTCCCTTGATCTGGGGCTCCACGCAAGATCTCACCCCGTGGGGTCAAAATGATCACAAGAACGGTGAGCAAAAATCTCAGGACCACACGGGGGGACCTAGTAAATGACCTGCAGAGAGCTGGGACCAACATAACAAAGGCTACCATCATTAACACACTACGCCGCCAGGGACTCAGATCCTGCAGTGCCAGACGTGTCCCCCTGCTTAAGCCAGTACATGTCCGGGCCCGTCTGAAGTTTGCTAGAGAGCATTTGGATGATCCAGAAGAGGATTGGGAGAATGTCATATGGTCAGATGAAACCAAAATAGAACTGTTTGGTAGAAACACAACTCGTCGTGTTTGGAGGAGAGAGAATGCTGAGTTGCATCCAAAGAACACCATACCTACTGTGAAGCATGGGGGTGGCAACATCATGCTTTGGGGCTGTTTCTCCGCAAAGGGACCAGGACGACTGATCCATGTACAGGACAGAATGAATGGGGCCATGTATCGTGAGATTTTGAGTGCAAACCTCCTTCCATCAGCAAAGGCATTGAAGATAAAACGTGGCTGGGTCTTCCAACATGACAATGATCCCAAACATACCGCCCGGGCAACGAAGGAGTGGCTTCGTAAGAAGCATTTCAAGGTCCCGGAGTGGCCTAGCCAGTCTCCAGATCTCAACCCCATAGAAAACCTTTGGAGGGAGTTGAAAGTCCGTGTTGCCCAGCGACAGCCCCAAAACATCACTGCTCTAGAGGAGATCTGCATGGAGGAATGGGCCAACATACCAGCAACAGTGTGTGCCAACCTTGTGAAGACTTACAGGAAACGTTTGACCTCTGTCATTGCCAACAAAGGATATGTAACAAAGTATTGAGATGAACTTTTCATATTGACCAAATACTTATTTTCCACCATAATTTGCAAATAAATTCTTTCCAAATCAGCCAATGTGATTGTCTGGATTTTGTTTCTCATTTTGTCTCTCATAGTTGAGGTCTACCTATGATGCCAATTACAGGCCTCTCTCATCTTTTTAAGTGGGAGAACTTGCACAATTGGTGGCTGACTAAATACTTTTTTGCCCCACTGTGTATCTGGGGGGGTGTAGGGAAAGGGTTCTTGGAAGATGTAGCTCTGGTGATGTGTAGGGAAGAGGTTCTCAGGAGATGTAAATCTGGGAGTATGTAGGGAAGGGGCTCATGGGAGATATAGCTCTGGTGATGTGTAGGGAAGGGGCTCTTGGGTGATGTGTAGGGAAGGGGCTCTTGGGAGATGTATATCTGGGGGTGTGCAGGGAAAGGGTTCTTGGAAGATGTAGCTCTGGTGATATGTAGGGAAGAGGTTCTCAGAAGATGTAAATCTGGGAGTATGTAGGGAAGGGGCTCATAGGATATGTAGCTCTGGTGATGTGTAGGGAAAGGGCTCTTGGCTGAGGTAGGGAAAAGGTTCTTGGGAGATGTATATCTGGGGATGTGTAGGGAGGGGGCACTTGGTGATGTAGCTCTGGCGATGTGTAGGGAAGAGGTTCTTAGGAGATGTAAATCTGGGAGTGTGTAGGGAAAGGGCTCTTGGGTGATGTATATCTGGGAGTGTGTAGGAAAAGGGCTGTTGGGTGATGTATATCTGGAACTGTGTAGGGAAGGGGCTCTTCGGTGATGTAGCTTTGGCAATGTGTAGGGAAGAGGTTCTTAAGAGGTGTAAATCTGGGAGTGTGTAGGGAAAGGGCTGTTGGGTGATGTATATCTGGGAGTGTGTAGGGAAAGGGCTGTTGGGTGATGTATATCTGGGAGTGTGTAGGGAAAGGGCTGTTGGGTGATGTATATCTGGGAGTGTGTAGGGAAAGGGCTGTTGGGTGATGTATATCTGGGAGTGTGTAGGGAAAGGGCTGTTGGGTGATGTATATCTGGGAGTGTGTAGGGAAAGGGCTGTTGGGTGATGTATATCTGGGAGTGTGTAGGGAAGGGGCTCTTGGGTGATGTAGCTCTGGCGATGTGTGGGGAAAAGGTTCTTGGGAGATGTATATTACTGTGCAGACTTATGATGTAAAGATTTTTGTTTTCTTCCTGATCAGTTTTTCTGAATTGTTTGGATCTGACAAGCTAGCTGGAATGTTGGGTTTAGAGACTTAACAATTGTTGCCTGCCTGACCTCATAGCATATTCCCTCTGACAATGTTGTCATCAGCTTTTCTCTTTAGAAGGACAGCACTATCCTTGTTCAGACATCACCCATGGTCACCATCTAGTTCCTGGACTGAGATGTCGACTCAGATGACCCAATCATGAAAATTCTGGTGCATGTGCAGTTCTTGGCTGTGTTCACAAATGTCTGACAAAGATCAGCCCCTGCTGCTGTCTCTCATCTTGTCACAAAAACTTAATGCTGCAGTCTGATCACTGGGGGAGATGAGACAGAAATGCTTCTTCCTACCTGCAACCAACAGACTGATGACATCATCTTGCCTAGGTACAGTGGGGGAGGGCTTTTAATGATAAATGGGAAGAGCTTTTTCCAAGAAAAAGAAAAAAAAGTTACCTTTTTGGTTTCTTTCTGAGTGGTTGTCATGGGTTGCGGGTCCATTTGGTCATAGCTGCTCTCCTCTGTCCTAGAGTGAGTGGAAGACTCCGTCATAGGGCTCCCGGACCTACTTCCTCTATCCGACATAGAGGGGACACTGCCATCTTTGAGGTGATCACATGACTTTCTCACGACAACAAAATCCTACACAATAACCCACAGCAAAATGTCATCTTTACAAACGAAAATACACACTTACTGGAGAACAGATTTTAATAACAAAAGGAAGGAAAAAAAAAAAAAAAAGACTTTTTGGACACCAAACAAAACCAATTACCATTATGCCCTTTAAATGTATTTAATGTATTATTATATTATTTATTCTTCGTTCTAATTACTGCCAAACATTGGCCAATGACCATCGGCGTTATAAAGTGAGTGCCTGATTGAATGTGATTGGTTTAATGGAATACAACTGACTGATACAATTTTTAGAAAAGTATTTTTATATTGATTGATTGTATAATTCTGTGTTTGGCCTGCAGATAAATCAGAAGTTATGTACTGTAATCCTGCAGTGCAGTAATCCTGGCATCTTTCCTGTGGCTGTATACGGGGCTTTTTTTTGTATTTACATTTTTACTTCCCTTTTCCAGATATCTTCAGGCTGATCACGTGGTCAGACAGGGTTCTCTTCCTCTTTAAATCCTCTCCAAGCGTGGGTGGTGTGCCCCACATTTCTTGTCTACATTGCATAGGGGAGTACAGGGTGCCGTAGTGGCATTCTCTTAGGCTTGGTTCCAGGGGCGGACTGACAACTCATGGGGCCCCAGGGCAATAGAGGATCATGGGGCCCCTGTGTCCTCGCCCACACTCAAATCACACCAAAAAAAGCGTATGAAAGGTACCAGGGACATCTCATGGGGCCCTCTACTGACCCCGGGCCCTTGGGCAGTGCCCAAGTTCCCCAATGGTCAGTCCGCCCCTGCTTGGTTCACACCTCTGCATGTCGCAACTGATGCGTTTTTCTGGCGCATCTTGCTGTGCTTTTTTTTGTTTTTTAACACGTGTTTTTTTTGCCAATAGGAAAGTATTGACTATGATGCCACTTTGATCTGACTTTGGATGGGTGCAACTTTGATGCGACTTTGAATGGCTACGACATCAATGTGACTTCGAATGGGTGCCACTTTGATGGGCCTCTGATGATACTTTGATGCTACATGAGAGCCAAAGAGTGTAAAGTAGCATCAAAGTCACTGTCGTACTTTCCAAGCAAAAAAAAAAAAAAATAGTCACACCCATCCAAAGTTGCATCAAAGTCGCACTTATCCAAAGTCACATGCTACATGAGAGCCAAAGTGTGTAAAGTAGCATCAAAGTCACTGTCATACTTTCCAAGCAAAAAAAATAGTCACACCCATCCAAAGTTGCATCAAAGTCGTACTCATCCAAAGTGGCATCAAAGTCAGTACTTTCCTATTGGCAAAAAAGTCCCTGCCCCCTATCCACCCAAACAAACCTTCGGATGGGTGCGACTTCCATGCACCTTTGATGATACTTTGATGCTACATGAGAGCCCGAAAATGTAAAGTTGCATCAAAGTCGCACTCATCCAAAGTTGCATCAAAGTCTGTACTTTCCTATTGGCAAAAAAGCCCCCCCCCACCCAAACAAACCTTCGGATGGGTGCGACTTCCATGCGCCTTTGATGATACTTTGATGCTACATGTGAGCCAAAGTATGTAAAGTAGCATCAAAGTCTTTGTCATACTTACCAAGCAAAAAAAATAGTCACACCCATCCAAAGTTGCATCAAAGTGGCATCAAAGTCAGTACTTTCCTATTGGCAAAAAAGCCCCCCCTACCCACCCAAACAAACCTTCGGATGGGTGCGACTTCGATGCGCCTTTGATGATACTTTAATGCTACATGAGAGTCCGAGAGTGTAAAGTAGCATCAAAGTCACTGTCATATTTTCCAAGCAAAAAAAATAGTCACACCCATCCAAAGTTGCATCAAAGTCAGTACTTTCCTATTGGCAAAAAAGCTCCCCCCTACCCACCCAAACAAACCTTCAGATGGGTGCAACTTTGATGCGCCTTTGATGATACTTTGATGCTACATGAGAGACAAAGTGTGTAAAGTAGCATCAAAGTCACTGTCATACTTTCCAAGCAAAAAAATTAGTCACACCCATCCAAAGTTGCATCAAAGTCGCACTCATCCAAAGTCACATCAAAGTGGCATCAAAGTCAGTACTTTCCTATTGACAAAAAAGCCCCTCCCCCCTATCCACCCAAACAAACCCGCAAAATGCATCAAAAACACATTGCATGTGTCTACTGAACCAGAAATGCCCCGAGTTGCATTTAAAGAAGTCCCTGATCCTTTCCAAAAACGCAGCAGCTGATAAATGCATAGATGTGAATGTGTCCCATAGAAAACAATGTTAAATGGACTCTAGTGTGTTTCTACAAACTGCACTAAAAAAAAAAAAAAACCACAGGGGTGAACCAGGCCTTAGGGGGAGAGTCAAGACACGGGATGTCATCAGTCTCTTCAAGGAGGACTGAGGGCATCTATTTGTGAAGAAGAATTCCTGCGGGGTACAGCTCTGGAAAGGAGGTGTGTATTGCAGCTTTTCAGTTTCGGAACCTTCTGGAGGTCTTTTTGTTTGCCTGAAGCTGGGCTTTAACCACTTCCAGTCCGGACACTTTTACCCCCTTCCTGACCAGGGCAATTTTCAGCTTCCAGCGCTATCACACTTTGAATGACAATTGCGCGATCATGCAACACTGTATCCATATGAATTTTTTACCTTTTTTGAGACAGATAAAGCTTTATTTTGCTGGTATTTATTCACCATTGGGATATTCATTTTTTTTGCTATGTAAATGAAAAAGTCCAAACATTTTGAAAAAAAAGTGTTTTTTTAAAATAAAATTTTGCAAATAAATATTTCATCATAAATCTTGGCCAAAATTTATTCCGTTATCTGTTTAGTAAAAAAAAAAAACCAAATTAGGTTTTTTTACATACTGTCACCCTAGCAGTACAGTGTCACCATGGTGACACTGTACTACTTGTGGGGGGTGTTTTTTTTTTTTTTTTTTTACACGGATTGCTTTTACACCCATGTAGAATGTAAAAGCAATCATTTCTCTCTCTCTCTGCATTCTTGCAGTCATTGAGAAGTACTGAGTGAACTGTGATTGGTCACAGCTTCTCACATGGTACAAGGCTGTTGTGAATAGCCTTGTACCATGTGACCTCTGTGATCATTCACAGATTTCACACGTAGTAAACAATGATGTCACAATTGACATCTTGCTTACTACTTTGCATGTGATCACTGATTGGCCAATCAGTGATCACATGATCGGGACCTCATACAGAGGTCCCGTCCGACGATCGGTGTTCCACTGTGTCCGGAGGACACAGCGGGCACCGGATCGCAGTGCTGCACGCTCCTGGGGAGCGCGCACAAGCAGGGTGCGGGGAGGCTGTTTATAAATGGCCACCCGCCCCTGCACTGCCACCGTCCGGCCGTTTATATACAGCGGCCAGTCGGGAAGTGGTTAACTACTCAGAAAACAATTGAACGGTCGGAGACAATGGGTGTTTGTCCTTTGCTTTGGACATGGGTCTTCTACTTGTATTTAAAGGATCTGAAAAGCAGTGTTGGAATTTCGGCTGGGATAGTACCCGGCAGTGGCAACCTGTATGTATTCTGACATTTGCCGTGACTTGTGTTGTGTTCTTATTAATGTAGCGTGTCCCTATCGGCATACAGGTCGAAGTGAGCGCACTGTGGAAACACGCCAAAGCTCACATTTCTGTGGTTGCACCAGACTTGATTCTGAGTTTGTCAGCCAAGTCTTATAGACTTCAGCAGCAACCAGCGATGCTCCACCATTAAATCGTGTGAATGCCCCCCCATCAGCACACAGCGCCCTCACCTCCTTGGTCAGCAGGTGGATGATGTCCAGGGTGAAGTTCAGGAGCTTCTCTATGATCAGATCTTTGTTTCTGTCCAGGGTCATCGTGTGGCGTATGTGTTCCATCAGCTGGACCTCCATGTCTGCTGGCAACGTCTGAGGAAAGAATACAGTGATGGGAACTTTGTATGAGATCATTGTCCCTGTGTACAAGATAAGATGTTACTGTTCACAAAGGAGGTCACTAACCACATGGAGAGGTCACGAAGTCCACAGGTGAAGGCATCAGGGAACCTGCATGGAGAGGTTGCAGGGCCCACAATAAGAGGTCATAGAACCCGCAAAAAAGGGTGGGTTCCAATGACCCAAAGTGAAGGAGATCATAGAACTTGCATTGAGTGGTCATGGAATGTACATAGAAAGGTTGTAACCCACACAGTGGGCAGGTAAAAAAAAAAAAAAAAAACACAAGGAGAGGCCACAGAACCCACACATGGGGGTTTATTTACTAAAGCTGGTTCACTTAGAATCTCATGCACTTCTGCATGGAAACCAATCAGCTTCCAGGTTTTATTACTAAAGCCTAATTCACCAAGCTGAGGTTAGAACGCTATTGGCTACCATGCACCGGTGCACAAGATTCTGAGTGAAACAGCTTTAGTAAATCTACCTCCTGGTGTGGTCATGGAGCCCACAAGTGAAGAGGTCAGGAAACCTGCATGGAGGGGGTCAGAGAACCCACACAAGGATAGGCCATGGAACCACCTACCCAGGAAGAGGACAAGGAACCCATATAAAGGGGTAGAGTCAAAGAATCCACAGTGAAAGATCACAGAACTCGTATAGAGGGGTCAACAGTTGAAGAGGCCAGGAAACTTGCATGGAGGGGGTCAGAGAACCCACACAAGGACAGGCCATGGAACCACCCACCCATGAAGAGGTCAAGGAACCCATATAAAGGGGTGGAGTCAAAGAATCCACAGTGAAAGAGATCACAGAACTCGCATAGAGGGGTCAACAGTTGAAGAGGTCAGGTAACCCACACAGGGAGAGGTCAAGGAGAGGGGCCAAAGAATCCAACTTGTAAGCTGTAAGGAGGGCGGGGTCAAAGAAACCCAACTTGTAAGCTGTAAGGAGGGCGAGGTCAAAGGAATTCAACTTGTAAGTGATTACAGAACTCGCATAGAGGGGTCATGAACCACATAAAGAGGTCACAACATCCACAATGGAAGAGGTCACGGAACCCACAAGGAGGGGCTCAAAGAACTTGCTTAGTTGGTTCACCCACACACAGAACGGTCACAGAGCCCACAAGAGAAGTGGTCTAAAAACCTAACTTTTTACTGGTCTAAAAACCTGCATGGAAATGTCACAGAAGCCACACAGGGAAAGGTCAGGGAACCCACACCGGGCGATGTAAAGGAACCCACATAAAGGGGTGGAATCAAAGAATCTACAGTTGTAGAGATCACGGAACTCGCAGAGAGGGGTCATGAACTCACAGTTGAAGTCACGGAACCCACAAGGAGTGACTCAAACAACTTGCTTAGAGGGGTCACAGAACCCAGACACAGAACAGTCACAGAGCCCACAAGGGAAGAGGTCAGAAAACCTGCATGGAGAGGTCACAAAACCCCACACGGGGAATTCACAGAATCCACACAGGCGGAGGTCATGGAAACCCATACGGGGGAGAGCATGGAACCCACAAGGAGAGGACATAGAATCCGCACACAGGAAGGTCATGGAGCCCACGTGTGAAGAGGTCAGGAAACCTGCTTGGAGTGGTCACAGAACCCACACAGAAAGAGGTCAAGGATCCCACATAAAGGGGCAGGGTCAAAGAATCCAACTTGTAAGCGATTGCAGAACTTGCATAGAGGGGTCATGAACCCACATAGAGAGATCACAACATTTACATTGGGAGAGGTCACGGAACCAACAAGGAGACGTTCAAAGAATTTGCT
Source organism: Staurois parvus (assembly GCF_062004578.1). Taxonomy (NCBI): domain Eukaryota; kingdom Metazoa; phylum Chordata; class Amphibia; order Anura; family Ranidae; genus Staurois; species Staurois parvus. The sequence goes on along the minus strand of NW_028318705.1, from coordinate 855,837 downwards.
TAGTTGGTTCCCCCACACACATACAGGTCACGGAACCCACAAGGGAAGTATTCTAAAAACCTGCATGTCACGGAAGCCGAATGGGGAAGGGTCAGGGAGCCCACACCGGGGAAGGGTCAGGGAGCCCACACCGGGGAAGGGTCAGGGAGCCCACACCGGGGAAGGGTCAGGGAGCCCACACAGGGGAAGGGTCAGGGAGCCCACACAGGGGAAGGGTCAGGGAGCCCACACAGGGGAAGGGTCAGGGAGCCCACACAGGGGAAGGGTCAGGGTGCCCACACAGGGGAAGGGTCAGGGTGCCCACACAGGGGAAGGGTCAGGGTGCCCACACCGGGGAAGGGTCAGGGTACCCACACAGGGGAAGGGTCAGGGAACCCACACAGGGGAAGGGTCAGGGAACCCACACCGGGGAAGGGTAAGGGAACCCACACAGGGGAGGGTCAGGGAACCCCTTAGTATATCCCATTACTATAAATGAATCCGGAGCTGGAGAAATACCATTGCTGCCGGCTGTCTCTGGCTTTGATAGTTTGATGGGGATCCAGAGCAAGCATACAGACTAGGAAAGTAACTCCTGATCTACCTACGTGTTCTGGGTCAGAGACTCAAAATGCTGAAGACATTGGACCAGTGAGAGCCAGGAAGCTAGCATTTTCAAGAGGTCAGGTCTGCAGCAGCAGCCTCAATACCTTGTTAGTGCAGAGAACCAATCACAACTGGACTGTGCCAGGAACAGAGTACTCTATTTTATTAAGATTATTAAATGTGCAGGCTCTGCTTCCTGCTCTATATTGCACCTGGCGATCATTAAATGTGCAGGCTCTGCTTCCTGCTCCATACTGCACCTGGCGATCATTAAATGTGCAGGCTCTGCTTCCTGCTCCATATTGCACCTGGCGATCATTAAATTTGCAGGCTCTGCTTCCTGCTCCATATTGCACCTGGCTATCATTAAATGTGCAGGCTCTGCTTCCTGCTCCATACTGCACCTGGCGATCATTAAATGTGCAGGCTCTGCTTCCTGCTCCATACTGCACCTGGCGATCATTAAATGTGCAGGCTCTGCTTCCTGCTCCATACTGCACCTGGCGATCATTAAATGTGCAGGCTCTGCTTCCTGCTCCATATTGCACCTGGCGATCATTAAATGTGCAGGCTCTGCTTCCTGCTCCATATTGCACCTGGCGATCAGTAAATGTGCAGGCTCGGCTTCCTGCTTCATATTGCACCTGGCGATCATTAAATGTGCAGGCTCTGCTCCATACAGCATTTGGCAATGATTAAATGCGCAGGATCTGCTTCCTGCTTCATAGTGCACCTGGCCACTATTCAATGTGCAGGCTCTGACTCCTTCTCCATAGTCCAGCTGGTTATCAATAAATGTGCAATCTCTGTTTTTCGCTCAATAGAGCACTTGGCAGTCTCTAAATGTGCAGTTTCCACTTCCTGCTCCGTAGTGCACCTCAGCATTATTAAATTTGCAAGCTCCTCTTCCTTTTTCCAGAGAGCAGCTGACTGTTGTTAAGTGCGAAAGCTCCTCCTCCTGCAGCACAACACAGCTGGCCATTGTTAAACATACAGATTCGGCCTCCTGTTCTACAATGCTCCTGATGATCAATATATAGGCAGGTTCTGCTTCCTGCTCTGTAGAAAATGGGGCAATAGTTAAAATGTGCAGTCTGTGCTTTCTGCTCCCCAATACACCTGGTCCTTATTAAATGCACAGGCTCTGCCTTCTGCTATGTAGTATACCTGACCATCATTAAATGTGCAGGCTCTGCTTCCTGCTCTGTAGTGCACCTGGCCATCATTAAATATGCAGGATCTGCTTTCTGCTCTGTAGTGCACCTGTCCATAATTAAATTTGCAGGCTCTGCAGTGCATCTGGCCATCATTAAATGCGCAGGCACTGATTCCTGCTCTGTAGTGTACCCTGCCACCATTAAATGTGCAGGCTCTGCTTCCTGCACTGGAATGCACCAAGCCATCATTAAATGCGCAGGCTCTCCTTCCTGCTCTGTAGTGCACCTGACCATCATTAAATGTGCAGGCTCTGCTTCCTGCTCTGTAGTGCATCTGGCCATCATTAAATGCGCAGGCACTGATTCCTGCTCTGTAGTGTACCCTGCCACCATTAAATGTGCAGGCTCTGCTTCCTGCACTGGAATGCACCAAGCCATCATTAAATGCGCAGGCTCTCCTTCCTGCTCTGTAGTGCACCTGACCATCATTAAATGTGCAGGCTCTGCTTCCTGCTCTGTAGTGCATCTGGCCATCATTAAATGCGCAGGCACTGATTCCTGCTCTGTAGTGTACCCTGCCACCATTAAATGTGCAGGCTCTGCTTCCTGCACTGGAATGCACCAAGCCATCATTAAATGCGCAGGCTCTGCTTTCTGCTCTGTAGTGTACCCTGCCATCATTAATGCGCAGGCTCTGCTTCCTGCTCTGTAGTGCACCTGGCCATCATTAAATGTGCAGGCTCTGCTTCCAGCTCTGTAATGCACCAAGCCATCATTAAATGCGCAGGTTCTGCTTCCTGCTCTCTAGTGTACTTGGTCATGAAATATGAAGGCTCCGCTTCCTGCTCTCTAGTATACCTAACCATCATTAAATGTGCAGGCTCTGCTTCCTACTCTGTAGTGTACCTGGCCCCTATTAAATGTGCAGGCTCTGCTTCCCACTCTGTAGTGCACCTGGCCACCATTAAATGTGCAGGCTCTGTTTCCTGCTCTTTAGTGCACCTGGCCATGATTAAATGTGCAGGCACTGATTCCTGCTCTGTAGTGTACCCTGCCACCAGTAAATGTGCAGGCTCTGCTTCCTGCTCTTTAGTGCACCTGGCCATGATTAAATGTGCAGGCACTGATTCCTGCTCTGTAGTGTACCCTGCCACCAGTAAATGTGCAGGCTCTGCTTCCTGCACTGTAATGCACCAAGCCATCATTAAATATGCAGGCTCTGCTTCCTGCTCTGTAGTGTATCCTGCCATCATTAAATGTGCAGGCTCTGCTTCCTGCTACACCCACTTTAATTCACATCTGCTGAGCCTGAGATCTGCCGAATTGATCTTACCCCAGCAGTCATTTAAACAGTTGCCCGCCACCCTATAGCAGAAATACTGCTACAGGGCAAAAAGCTGTGCAAAGTCACGTTTGTGTATATATATATATATATGATCTGCATTTCTGGGTAGGGGGGCGTGAGAAATGATGGGGCATTTTCCCCTTTCTGCTGGCGCCAGAAAGGGTATTACATTTGAGCATTGTACTGCTGGGATCGTCTGTGCAGCTTCTGCGTCACTGTTGACACGAATGGGATGGGAAAAGCTGTGCTAATAGAATATCACGTTCTACGGGAATGCTACTTGCCTGGCTGTCATGCTAATCATCTGGCTTCAATATTCTGGACTCCTGACATGCATTCTGCTTCTTTCCAGATTCAAAATATCGCAGGAGGTAAATGGGCGTGACAGCCAGGTAACTGGTATTTTCAGGGAGAGGGATCAGCAATGCCCCCTCCCCCGGTTTCTTTCAGTGCAGATACAGCCCCTTAAAGGGGAGGCTTTATTTTCTGTGGCTGTGATATAATAATGGAAATATGGAACAGCAAACACGTGACGAATGACTTAAAGGGGGAACACTCCAATGATGACCAGGAACAGAGACTTCCTGAAGGTTCCCCTTTAAATGCTGGCAGCTATGGAAGAGCCTGGCACCCCGCATTCCTCCAGGAAGGCCCCCTAATCTCTGTAAATAGATGAGAAGAGGACAGACATCACACAGCACTCCATACCTCTGTAGCCCGGCAGCAGAATGTATCAGTCACACTGGTACATTGTACCGCCGTATCCCGCCCCGAAGCAGGAGCCGCGCCAGAGCATCATGGGAATTGTAGTCCGTCTCCGTGATCAGCTAATGGGATCCCGCTGCGTGGGAACTACAATACCCAAAATCCTCTCCGCCGCTCCGTTAGCGTCCTGCTGATTAAAAACGTAAACAAACACAGCTGTCCCCTCAAGGCACTGAGGGGCGGCGGCCATGTTTCTGTAGACTGATAAGCCGGATACGGCGTCCATCTTTGTGTAGACCAAAATGAAGGCAGTTCCAATAAAAAATACAAAGGCGGCTGTAGCCACTTCAAACTTATTTTTTTCTTCAAGTTCATTATTCATGTCTTGGTCACTAAAGAAGAAAATTGGCCCCTAGCAATGGCAAAGAAAATCCTGACTTTGGAGTGGTCACCGGATCAGGAATAGAGGAGAAACTTTCCAATGGGGACACTAGTTCACTTGAATGGGTTTGCGTTCGACAGCATTACTGCCCACTCATGTGATATGCTGTTTAATGTTTGCACGACCACGAAAAAAAATGGCTGTGGCATGTGTACAACCGTGATTGTCCACATTTCCTTTTTAAGGTGGGTGGTCGGGGGGCTGTAAAAATGCAGCTCAACCACTTGCTTTTACCACCATCTACTTGTGTGAACACGCCCTTGAAGGGCCCTGGGGGATGGCAGCGGGATAGGAAAAGAGAAATGCCAGGATGAAAAATGGAGGTTAATAAGTATGTTTATATAGTGTGACTTTGATGTAACTTTGATGGCATTCAAGTCGCATCCATCCAAAATCACATTAAAGTCACACCCATCCAAAGTCGCATTCAAGTCACAACCATTTAAAGCTGCATCAAAGTCGCATCCATCCAAAGTTGCCTCAATGACCTATCCAAGTCACATCCATCCAAAGATATCTCAAAGTCCTATCCAAGTCACATCCATCCAAAGATGCCTCAAAGTCCTATCCAAGTCACATCTATCCAAGGATGCTTCAAAGGGCAGCACAGTGGCTAAATGGTTAGCACTTCCACCTGGCAGTACTAGGGTCGTTGGTTCAAATCCCAACCATGGCACCACCTGCCTGGAGTTTGCATGTTCTCCCTGTGCCTGTGTGGGTTTTCTCCAGGTACTCTGGTTTCCTCCCACACTCCAAAGACATGCTGGTAGGTTAATTGGTTCCTGTCTAAATTGGTCCTAGTATATGAATGTAGGTTAGGGACTGATGTGAATGTACAATATATATGTAAAATGCTGTGTAAATAGACAGCACTATATAAGTACCTGAAATAAATAAATAAGTCACATCCATCCAAAGATGCATCAAACAGCAGCACAGTGGCTAAATGGTTTGCACTTCCGCCTGGCAGTACTAGGGTCCCCAGTTCAAATCCCAACCATGGCACCACCTCCCTGGAGTTTGCATGTTTTCCCTGTGCCTGCATGGGTTTCCTCTGGGTATTCTGGTTTCCTCCCACACTCCAAAGACATGCTGGTAGGTGAATTGGCTCCTGTCTAAATTGTCCCTAGTATGTGTATGTATGAATGTGAGTTAGGGACCTTAGATTGTACGCTCCTTGAGGGTTAGGGACTGATGTGAATGTACAATATATATGTAAAGCGCTGTGTAAATTGACAGCGCTATATAAGTACCTGAAATAAATAAATAAGTCCTATCCAAGTCACATCCATCCAACGATGCTTCAAAGTCCTATCCAAGTTACATCCATCCAAAGATATCTCCAAGTCACATCCATCCAAGTCACATCCATCCAAAGATGCCTCAAAGTCCTATCCAAGTCACATCCATCCAAAGATATCTCAAAGTCCTATCCAAGTCACATCCATCCAAAGATGCCTCAAAGTCCTATCCAAGTCACATCCATCCATAGATGCTTCAAAGTCACATCAATCCAAGCATCCAAAGTCCTATCCAAGTCACATCCATCCAAAGATGCCTCAAAGTCCTATCCAAGTCACATCCATCCAAAGATGCTTCAAAGTCCTATCCAAGTCACATCCATCCAAAGATATCTCAAAGTCACATCCATCCAAAGATGCCTCAAAGTCACATCCATCCATAGATGCCTCAAAGTCACATCCATCCATAGATGTTTCAAAGTCACATCCATCCAAAGTCCTATCCAAGTCACATCCATCCAAAGATGCCTCAAAGTCCTATCCAAGTCACATCCATCCAAAGATGCCTCAAAGTCCTATCCAAGTCACATCCATCCAAAGTCCTATCCAAGTCACATCCATCCAAAGTCACATCAATCCAAGCATCCAAAGTCCTATCCAAGTCACATCCATCCAAAGATGCCTCAAAGTCACATCCATCCAAAGATGCATCAAAGTCGTATCATCTAAAGTCAAATCAAAATCACATCCAAGTTGCATCAGTCCCATTCATCCAAAGCTGCATCACCCCCAATTGACACTAATGCCAACAAGAAAAATGGAGGTTAATAAGTCCTCTTCCACATTGGCGTTAGGCTAGGTTCACTTATGTGCGGGTGGGGAACGCGTACACGTCCCGCAGAAAAAAATCGCACTTTTGCAGACACGTGGAGATGCCATTAAAGTATAACTAAAGGCAAAACTTATATATATATATATATATATATATAGCTTTGAGAGTGGAGAGGGATTAGACCCCCTGTCAGTTTTTATTTCTGTCTGTGTCCCTGTTACCCAGGTTCCCACCTATGCGTTTTCTTCAGAATTTTGCAGAAACGCAGTACAGTCCATTTAACATGATTTCCTATGGGACAGGTTTACATCTGCGCGTTTTCACCCGGTGTGTTTTTTGGAAAGGGTCAGGGACTTTTTTGAACGCAAAAAGTTGCGTTTTTGGTTCTATAGACTTTAATAGGAACGCTGCAGAAAAGCAAGTATTGCGTTATTGCTGCGTTTTTGCCATGTTTTTGATGAGTTTTGCGTTTAAAATCTGCCTAGCAACAAGAAAATAAAAAAATTTGAAAAAAAAATGCAAAACGCTGCAAAAATGCAAAACACAACACAAAATGCAAGGCAGAAATGCACAAAACGCAACCTGCATAGGTGTGAACCTAGACTTAAAGAGCCCCCGGGAGGGGGAGGAGCAGCGGGGGCAGGAGAAGAGAAATGCCAGGAAGAAAAATGGAGGTTAATAAGTCTGTTTAGGTAATGTGACTTTGATGTAACTTTGACGTTTGGCATATTTTGGAAAGGGTCAGGGACTTTTTTGAATGCAAAAAGTTGTGTTTTTGTTTCTATAGACTTCAATGGAAACGCTGCAGAAAAGCATGTAGTGCGTTTTTGCTGCCTTTTGCGTTTTAAATCTGCCTAGCAACAGGAAGAATTAAGAAAATGAAAAAAAAAAAAACAAATGCAACCTGCATAGGTGTGAACCTAGCCTCAGGGAGATTCACCCTCTCTATTTGTCTTGTTTATCATTATCATTGAAAGTAAAAGAAAATCCTAAATTTTGGGTTGTCTCCAGAAAAGTAATTTTCCAATGGGGACACCAGTTCTCGTGACCTGCCCCACCCCCTTACCCTAGTGAAATGAACATTTAAAAAAAAAATTAGGGTTCACATCAGAACAGGAATAGAGGAGCAATCTTCTAATGGGGACACTAGTTCTGGTGTCACCACGGGATTCCCTCACTTTGGAGGGATTCCCTCTCACTTCCTGTTTGGCTATGAGACAGGAAGTGAAGGGAAATCCCCCCTAAGGGACACAGGTGGTAAAAAAAAAAAATGACAGTGATTATACCCCTCCCTAACTCTACCCAAAATGAAAAAAGTCTGCTTTTAGTTACCCTTCAATAGCGAGTAGGACCCCCACGCACTAGCAGTCGCAGTGCATTGTTGCACTTTTGAAACGTCATGGTGCTGCAACATCATTCGGCTCGGCATGCTGCGTTTAACCCCTCGCCTACAGGGCACTTATACCCCCTTCCTGCCCAGGCCAATTTCCAGCTTTCAGCGCTGTCACACTTTGAATGACAATTGCACGGTCATGCAACACTGTACCCATATGACATTTGCATCACTTTTTTGTGACAGATAGAGCTTTCTTTTGGTGGTATTTAATCACCTCTGGGATTTTTATTTTTTCTTAAACAAACCAAAAACCACTGAAAATTTTGAAAAAAAACCCGTTTTTTCTTAGTTTTTGTTATACAATTTTGTAAATAGGTGATTTTTCTCCTTCACTGATGTGCGCTAATGAGGCTGCAGTGATGGGCACTGATAGGTGGCACTGATGGGCACTGATGAGGAGGCACTGGTAGGTGGCACTGATGGGCATTGACAGGCATCACTGATGGGCACTGAAAGGCAGCACTGATACATAACACTGATACATTATACTGATATATGGCACTGATAGGCGGCACTGATAGGCACTGATGAGGAGGCACTGGTAGGTGGCACTGATGGGCATTGACAGGCATCACTGATGGGCACTGAAAGGCAGCACTGATACATAACACTGATACATGATACTGATATATGGCACTGATAGGCGGCACTGACTGGCACTGATAGGTGGCACTGACTGGCACTGATAGGCGGCACTGACTGGCACTGATAGGTGGCACTGATAGGTGACACTGACTGGCACTGATAAGTGGCACTGATTGGCAGCACTGATAGGTGGCACTGATTGGCATTAATAGGTGGCACTGATGGGTGACATTGAAAGGCAGCTCAGATGGGCACTGATATGTAGCATTGATGAGCACTGACAGGTGGCACTTCTGGGGCCACACTGATCATCACTGCCCTGATGATCAGTGTACATGTCCCCTCCGAGGAATGCTGATTACCGGCTCTCCTCTCCTCTGTCAGCGTGACAGCTCGAGAGGAGAGAAATGCCGATAACCAGCATTTCCGTGTTTACATGTGATCAGCTGTGATTGGACACAGCTGATCACATGACCGAGCCGACATCTTCGGCTCTTTCCGTGATCCGCTGTGTCCGAGGGACACAGAGCACCGCCGATCGATCGTCGGGCTGCGCGCTCCCTGAGCCGCGCATGCGCAGGGAGAATGGGAGGACGACATATGACGTCCTATCAGAACGAGAGAACCACCTTGCGCCCGTCATTGTACTATAGGGCGGGCGGAAGGTGGTTAAAGGGACTTCTTTGGCCGCATTTCTACGGGTAGAACAGCCCATTCACATGAATGCGGTGAGTACACGCAGAACGCGGCTCGCAATAGTGTAAGCCGCGCCTAAACTGTGCTTGCCCAGTAATTGTGTCACAGACGAAATTCTGTCTCAGGCCTGGTTCACACCTATGTGTTGTTTGAGTGCATTTTTCAGAAATGCACTGCAGTCCATTTAACATGGTTTCCTATGGGACACGTTCACATCTGTGCGTTCTTCAGCTGCTGCGATTTTGGGATGGGTCAGGGACTTTTTTAAATGCAACACGGTGCCTTTTTGGTTCAATAGATTTCACTGGACATGCGGTAGAAAAATGCGTTTTTGATGCATTTTTAATTGGAAAGAAAAGTATTCACTTTGATGCCGCTATGTGACTTCAATGCAACTTTGAAGGGTGCGACTTTGATGCTACTTTTTTTTGCTAATAGGAAAGTATGACAGTTCTGTTCATGTAGTGTGACTTTGATGGCACCCAAGTTGCACTCATCCAATGTCGCAGCCAAGTCGCACCCATCCAAAGTTGCACCCATCCAAAGTCGCACCCATCCAAAGTCACACCCAAGTTGCACCCATCCAAAGTCGCACCCAATTCACACCCATCCAAAGTCGCACACATGTCGCACCCATCCAAAGTCGCACCCAAGCAACACCCATCCAAAGTCGCACCCAATTCGCACCCATCCAAAGTCACACCCAAGTCGCACCCATCCAAAGTCGCACCCAAGTCGTACCCATCCAAAGTCGCACCCAAGTAGCACCCATCCAAAGTCGCACCCAAGTCGCACCCATCCAAAGTCGCACCCAAGTCGCACCCATCCAAAGTCGGACCCAAGTCGCACCCATTCAAAGTCGCACCCAAGTTGCACGCATCCAAAGTCACACCAAAGTCGCACGCATCCAAAGTCGCACCCAAGTCGCACGCATCCAAAGTCGCACCCAAGTCGCACCCATCCAAAGTTGCACCCAAGTCGCACCCATCCAAAGTCGCACCCAAGTCGCACCCATCCAAAGTCGCACCCAAGTTGCACACATCCAAAGTTGCACCCAAGTCACACACATTCAAAGTTGCATCAAAGTCCTATCCAAGTCACATTAGATTAGATTCAACTTTATTGTCATTACAAGTACAACCCCCATGGAAGAAAAATATATTTTAAATATATTTTAAAAATATTCTTCCCGAATATATTACCATATATTTGAAATGCTACAATTTTGTCTGTTATTTTTATATATATATATATATATATATATATATATATATATACACACACACACATACTGTATGTTGAAATGCGTTTTTTTTACAAAATATGAACAATATTTTAAAAAATAAATTTCAAATATACTGTATGTCTTTAAAAATACAAATATACATTTTTGGAATGGATTTACAAATATATGTAAAAATATATGTTAAATGACTTTTTTTATATGTTAAAAAAATCTGAGGAATATATTTTATATATATATATAATTTTTATTTTTTTAATATATTTTGAAATATATTGAATATGGCCAAAATTGTAGCATTTCAAATATATGGTAATTTATTTGGGAAGAATATTTTTGATTTTTATATTTTTCTTCCATGTGGGAAGGCAGACTAACCAGAAGTGCAATAAGAAGTGCAAAATATACAATGTCTACAGTATGTACCAAACAGGCACTATTATGGACGTAATATACAGGTGGAGGTACTATGGAGAGAAAGCCAGGCCTTGCGATGTGCCATTTTCCATATCCATCCAAAGTTGCATCAAAGTCGCATCCAAGTCACATCAGCCACACCCATCGAAAGTCGCATCCAAGTCGCACCCATCCAACGTTGCACCAAACTTGCATCACTCTTGGTTGACACTATTGCGGCCATGTAGCCCGCATTTTTTCGGGCGCAGCAGCTCATTCATTTAAATGGGCTGCTGTGCCATGTTTCCTGCAGGAATAAGGTGCATTCACCTGTCAGAAAAAGCGATAGCAGGGCAACCGCGCGATCTTACTGACCATGCGGTTGCTCTGCGGTCTCTATACCCGCAATTGCGCTGTGGGCTGCGATGCGCGGGGGTGCGGTTCAGAATGAATGGCAGCCCTGCGCATCTCACAAGAGCAGCCCGATTCGGCTGCGGGTGCAGGAATAGGTGCGATTCCTTCACCCGCAACCAGCCTGTAGCCTGCAGGTCAGTGTGAACCGAGCGGTAAAGTGGCATCACCCTAGGTTCACATCTATGCGGGTGGTGCCACTGCGGATCCGCAGAAAAATCCGTGTGGCACCACCCACACAGAGAAATGCGGTCCCGCAGGCGGGTGCCATTAGTTGTAATGGCACGCCGACCGCACTGGAAAACGCAAACGTACCGAGGTTCCCGTGCGGGCTGCGTTTTCCAAAGACGTGCAGGGACTTCTTCTCTGCTTGTCACGGGGCACAGGAATCCATTCAAACTAATGGGCTCTCGTGCCCCTGCAAAACGCGGCCCGCACTGCCATATAGATGTGAACCGGGGGTCAAAGTCAATACTTTCCTACTGGCACAAAAAAAAAAAAAAGCAACAAAAATGCATGTTCAAGAATGCAAAGGCACTGAAAAACAAAACGTGCCAGAAAAACGTATCAATCGCAACAGGCAGAGGCGTGAACCTAGCCTAAGGCCGGCCATACATGGCTCGATTACCAAACAATTTTTTTGTTCGAAAATCGGACCTAAGAATAATCGGCCGATTTTCGCTCTGTCAGTGGGGCAATGGCAGCGGACGATTTTCGTGTTTTCTCCCCATTTCGTTTATTGGGCATGCTGGAAAATTTGTGAAAAACAACCGATTTTCGAAATCATTGGTGGCACCATCGGATTACAGATTGAATGGGCAGCACAGTGCCTAAGTGGTTAGCACTTCCGCCTGGCAGTACTGGGGTCGTTGGTTCGAATCCAGGGGCAGACTAACAACTCATGGGGCCCTCGGGCAATAGGGGATCATGGGGCCCGTGTCCTTGCCCAAACTCAAAAAAGCCTATGAAAAAGGTACCAGGGGCATCTCATGGGGCCCCCTACTGACCCCAGGCCCTTGGGCAGTGCCTGAGTTTCCAAATGGTCAATCAGCTCCTGTTCAAATCCCAACCACAGCACCACCTGCCTGGAGTTTGCATGTTCTCCCTGTGCCTGTGTGGGTTTCCTCCAGGTACTCTGGTTTCCTCTCACACTCCAAAGACATGCTGGTAGGTGAATTGGCTCCTGTCTAAATTGTCCCTACTATGTGTATGTATGAATGTGAGTTAGGGACCTTAGATTGTTCACCCCTTGAGGGTTAGGGACTGATGTGGATGTACAATATATATGTAAAGCACTGCACAGGGGCAGACTGACCATTTGGAAACTCGGGCAGGGCCCGGGGTCAGTAGGGGGCCTCATGAGATGCCCCTGGTGCCTTTTTTGAGTTTGGGCAAGGACACAGGGGCCCCATGATCCCCTATTGCCTGGGGGCCCCATGAGTTGTCAGTCCGCCCCTGGCACTGCGTAAATTGATGGTGCTATAGAAGTACCTGTAGCAAATAAATAAAACGATCAAAAAATCGGTCGAAATTTGACCCATGTATGGCCTGCTTTAGGCAATCCTGCAACAGATCCATACACGCAGACAGGCAAATGAATCTGCTGCATGGACAGGAGACAGATTTCTATGATACACTTCAAGAATTTAATAAAGTTTTAGTACGTCTTCTGTCACTTGCAGTATTGTAGAAGTACTGCAGCTGATCAGGCTGTCTCAATAAAGTTGTTGTTGTTGTTGCATGGATGTGAGCCTCATGGTGTCAGGAGGGTGTTCAGGAAGTGAGCTCTCTAGTGGTGACACCCTGCCTGACCTGGGCACACAGGAAGGAGTCACACAGCACACTGACATCTCTGCATCCATCCATCCTGCAGCGTGCACGGTTCGCCCCTGACTGTAAGTACAGGCATGCCTGCGGTTGGGTCTGCTTCTGCAATGGGGGGGGGATTTCCTAAAACTGAGGGAGTGCAGAATCTGGTGCAGCTCTGTGCAGAAACCAATCAGCTTCATTGGCAAAGCTTCATTGAACAAACTGAAGTTAGAATCTGATTGGCTGCCATGCACAGCTGCACCAGATTCAGTGTGCAGCAGCGTTAGTACATCTCCCCCTATGTGTCCATTCACTATGAGGGTTTAGTAACGCCCACGGCTTACTAGGTGACAGAAAAAGGGAGATTCATTCCCTCTCTATTTATCATCATTTAACCACTTCCAGTCCGGACACTTCCCCCCTCTTCCAGTCCGGACGTTTCCCCCCTCTTCCAGTCCGAACGCTTCCCCCCTCTTCCAGTCCGAACGCTTTCCCCCTCTTCCAGTCCGAACGCTTTCACCCCCCTTCCAGCCCGGACGCTTTCACCCCCCTTCCAGTCCGGACGCTTTCACCCCCCTTCCAGTCCGGACGCTTTCACCCCCCTTCCAGTCCGGACGCTTTCACCCCCCTTCCAGTCCGGACGCTTTCACCCCCCTTCCAGTCCGGACGCTTTCACCCCCCTTCCAGTCCGGACGCTTTCACCCCTCTTCCAGCCCGGACACTTTCACCCCCTCTTCCAGTCCGGACACTTTCACCCCCCCCCCTTCCAGTCCGGACGCTTTCACCCCCCCCCTTCCAGTCCGGACGCTTTCACCCCCCCCCTTCCAGTCCGGACGCTTTCACCCCCCCCTTCCAGTCCGGACGCTTTCACCCCCCCCCTTCCAGTCCGGACGCTTTCACCCCCCCCCCTTCCAGTCCGGACGCTTTCACCCCCCCCCTTCCAGTCCGGACGCTTTCACCCCCCCCCTTCCAGTCCGGACGCTTTCACCCCCCCCCCTTCCAGTCCGGACGCTTTCACCCCCCCCCTTCCAGTCCGGACGCTTTCACCCCCCCCCTTCCAGTCCGGACGCTTTCACCCCCCCCCTTCCAGTCCGGACGCTTTCACCCCCCCCCTTCCAGTCCGGACGCTTTCACCCCCCCCCCCTCCAGTCCGGACGCTTCCCCCCCCCCTTCCAGTCCGGACGCTTCCCCCCCCCCCCTCCCAGTCCGGACGCTTCCCCCCCCCCCCTCCTTCCAGTCCGGACGCTTCCCCCCCCCCCCCCCTCCTTCCAGCCCGGACGCTTCCCCCCCCCCCCCCCCTTCCTGTCCAGGCCAATTTTCAGCTTTCAGTGCTATCACACTTTTGAATGACAATTGCGCGGTCATGCAACACTGTACCCATATGAATTTTGTTAGCATTTTTTTGAGATAGATAATTCTTTATTTTGGTGGTATTTATTCACCACTGGGATTTTTATTTTTTTGCTATATAAATGAAAAAGTCCAAAAGTTTTGAAAAAAAGTGTTTTTCTTATAAAATTTTGCAAATAAATAATCTTTCTTCATAAATCTTGGTCAAAATGTATTCAGCTATTTTTTAGTAATAAAAAAAAATAACCCAAATTAGTTTATAACCAAAAATTATAATTTTTCAGAACATTTTTTTGACATTTTAATAAAATTTTTTTTATACTATTTGTTTTTTTCTTTCTTTTTTAACCACTTCCGACCGGCCGTTTGTATATAAACGGCCAGACGGTGGCAGTGCAGGGTCAGGTGGCCGTTTAGGCCTCCCCGCACCCTGCTTGTGCACGCTCCCCGGGAGTGCGCAGCACCGCGATCCAGTGCCCGCTGTGTCCTCCGGACACAGTGGAACACTGATTGTCAGATGGGACCTCTTTATGAGGTCCTGATCATGTGATCTCTGATTGGCCAATTAGTGATCACATGCAGAGTAGTAAGCAAGATGTCACTTGTGACATCATTGCTTACTATGTGTGAAATCTGTGAATGATCACAGAGATCACATGATACAAGTATATTCACAACGGCCTTGTACCATGTGACAAGCTGTGACCAATCACAGCTCACACAGTAGTTCTCAATGGCTGCAAGAATGCAGCCAGAGAGAAAGAGAAATGATTGCTTTTACATACTACATGGGTGTAAAAGCAATCAGTGTAAAAAAAAAAAAAAAAATTTATAAGAAAAACACTTACTTTTTTCAATATTTTTGGACATTTTCATTTACATAGCAAAATAAAAAAAATAAAAATCCCAGCGATGAATGAATACCATCAAAATAAAGTTTTATCTGTCTCAAAAAAATGGTAAAAAATTCATATGGGTACAGTGTTGCATGAATTGTCATTCAAATGAATTCATTCATTGTCATCACTGGCCAATCAGTGATCACATGATCAGGACCTCACAGAGAGGTCCCGTACAGCGATCGGTGTTTGCGGTGCTGCGCGCTCCCAGGGAGTGCGCACAATCCAAAATGGCGTGCGCCGTTTATGAACAGCAACCCGCCCCTGCACTGCCACCGTCCGGCCGTTTTATATACAGCAGCTGGACGGCAAGTGGTTAATTTACATGTATTGGTATATATTTTTTTTTTTTTAGCAAAGACGTGGACCAGAATACATTTTGCCATTTATGACAAAATTTGATTCTTTAAATTTTTTTACTGGACATGTTTAATAACAAAAAGTCAAAAATATTGTTTTGTTTTTCCTCAAAATTGTCGGTCTTTTTTCTTTATAGCGCAAAAAATAAAAACCACACAGGCGATCAAATACCACCAAAAGAAAGCTCTATTTGTGGGGGGGAAAAAAGGACCCAAATTTCATTTGGGTGCAGCGTTGCAAGAGTGCGCAATTGTCAGTTTAAGTAACGCAGCGCCGTAACACAAAAATGGCCTGGCCAGGGAGGGGGGTAAATCCTCTGGAGGGTGAGGGGTTAAGGAGGACAGCAGTGACAGCCTGCACATTGCTGCCATATTTATTTATTTCAGGTACTTATATAGCGCCGTCAATGTACACAGCACTTTACATATATATTGTACGTTCGCATCACTCCCTAACCCTCAAGGGGCGTACAATCTAAGGTCCCTAACTCACATTCATACATACACATACTAGGGACAATTTAGACAGGAGCCGACTAACCTACCAGCATGTCTTTGGAGTATGGGAGGAAACCGGAGTACCTGAAGGAAACCCACACAGGCACAGGGAGAACATGCAAACTCCAGGCAGGTGGTGCTGTGGTTGGGATTCGAACTGATGACCCTAGTACTGCCAGGTGGAAGTGCTAACCATTTAGCCACTGTGCTGCCCAAATTGGTTTCCTATAAAGCCCAATACATGTTTTTAATTCTGTTCTTTTATTTTGCAGGTTATCTTTGACCCCTCAGGAGCCTTTGTCTTTCTTCCTGGGAACAACCAAAACTTCAGGAGCAAGTTAGTGTCTTGTGAATGAAATAGCGGGTAACATCGGTTATGGCTTTAGATTTTCGCTGTTTTTATTTGACACAATGAAGATCTCATTCAGGAATGATTGTGAATAAAGTCAGTGGAAGGCTATGGGTGGCCACACATGTCACAATCTAGTTGTTCAATTCATTTTATATTTACTAAGAGTTCTGTAGTCTGGGGGCAATGCCTGACTGAGAAGGATTGCTTAGGCAAGCTTCCATACCAAGCAAAAGAAATTTCAGTGCACACTAAAGCTTGAAGAGGTAATTCGGCCCCCTTGATCGTGGCTTGACCCCCATCCACCAGTGTTGCCATTTTTGATTGTCCAGTACATGCGCAAATGCACCAAAGGACTCACCTGGGCTTCAGGAGCTACGATGGTTCTGAACACACGCCACTGCTGTTCTCACACGTGCGGAGGAAAAGAGATCTTGGGAGAGTGCACGTGATCAGCATAGGGCCAATCAGCCCTGTCTAGACAGAGGTCAGGGGTTTTGCATCCTCCTAGAGCAGAAAAAAAACTCCTACAAGCTTTAACCAGTGCTCTGCTGGACACTGATAGAAGTCACATGATTACTCTAACTGCTGTTGAGAAAAGGTGTTTAGCAGTTTATATTTAATAAAATAATTGTAATTCCATGTTCTGTGTACTGTGGGAGATCAGATATAGTGAATGCGGGGTCCTGGGAGACCAGATATAGTGAATGCGGGGTCCTGGGAGACCAGATATAGTGAATGCAGGGTCTTGGGAGATCAGATATAGTGAATGCGGGATCCTGGGAGATCGGATATAGTGAATGCGGGGTTCTGGGAGACCGGATATAGTGAATGCGGGGTCCTGGGAGACCGGATATAGTGAATGCGGGGTCCTGGGAGACCGGATATAGTGAATGCGGGGTCCTGGGAGACCGGATATAGTGAATGCGGGGTCCTGGGAGACCGGATATAGTGAATGCGGGGTCCTGGGAGACCGGATATAGTGAATGCGGGGTCCTGGGAGACCGGATATAGTGAATGCGGGGTCCTGGGAGACCGGATATAGTGAATGCGGGGTCCTGGGAGACCGGATGTAGTGAATGCGGGGTCCTGGGAGACCGGATGTAGTGAATGCGGGGTCCTGGGAGACCGGATGTAGTGAATGCGGGGTCCTGGGAGACCGGATGTAGTGAATGCGGGGTCCTGGGAGACCGGATGTAGTGAATGCGGGGTCCTGGGAGACCGGATGTAGTGAACGCGGGGTCCTGGGAGACCGGATGTAGTGAACGCGGGGTCCTGGGAGACCGGATGTAGTGAACGCGGGGTCCTGGGAGACCGGATGTAGTGAACGCGGGGTCCTGGGAGACCGGATGTAGTGAACGCGGGGTCCTGGGAGACCGGATGTAGTGAACGCGGGGTCCTGGGAGACCGGATGTAGTGAACGCGGGGTCCTGGGAGACCGGATGTAGTGAACGCGGGGTCCTGGGAGACCGGATGTAGTGAACGCGGGGTCCTGGGAGACCGGATGTAGTGAACGCGGGGTCCTGGGAGACCGGATGTAGTGAACGCGGGGTCCTGGGAGACCGGATGTAGTGAACGCGGGGTCCTGGGAGACCGGATATAGTGAACGCGGGGTCCTGGGAGACCGGATATAGTGAACGCGGGGTCCTGGGAGACCGGATATAGTGAACGCGGGGTCCTGGGAGACCGGATATAGTGAACGCGGGGTCCTGGGAGACCGGATATAGTGAACGCGGGGTCCTGGGAGACCGGATATAGTGAACGCGGGGTCCTGGGAGACCGGATATAGTGAACGCGGGGTCCTGGGAGACCGGATATAGTGAACGCGGGGTCCTGGGAGACCGGATATAGTGAACGCGGGGTCCTGGGAGATCGGATATAGTGAACGCGGGGTCCTGGGAGATCGGATATAGTGAACGCGGGGTCCTGGGAGACCACATATAGTGAATGCGAGGTCCTGGGAGACCGGATATAGTGAATGCAGGGTCCTGGGTTTAGTAACACTTTAAGTCTTCAGTCTATGACAGTCCTTTCTAGCATTACAAATAATATATACTATATTGAGCCCTTTGGAGACACCAGAGGCTGCATTTGAGGCCTCCTATACCTTCTAAGTTGACAACCACTGAGTTAAAGCGCCATTGCTTCAAAAACCACCTCCAGTCATGTACGCTTCCTTCTCCATCCTGCAAATCTGCTTGTTTCCTGGGATTAGTAGCTCCAGTTGTCCTTCCTGGCCCTTCAGATGTAAGCACTGCAAATCGTATAGACCCCAGCACCGAAGTTATGTCTTCTTCTCCAACTCCTCCAAGGCATTCATAAAATTAAGCCTCTGTGAGTTTTTGTGGATGACCTGGAGGAGAAAGGGAAGACATAATCTTGGTGCTGGGGTCTATGAGAACTGCAGTGCTTACATCTGAGGGGCTTGAAAGTACAGATGTATGTAGAAAAGGGTCTCCAAACTTTCTAAACAAAAGGGTCAGTTTACTGCCCTTTTCAGACTTTAGGGGGGCTGGACTGTGGCCAGTTGGGGTAAACCATGTCTCAAGCTTGGAGTTCAGTGGGATTAAAACAATTACATAGCTCCTGTGGCCAGTAGGTTGAGGAATAGTGCCCCATCCTTGGTGTCAGTGGGAGGAATAGTGCCCCATCCTTGGTGTCAGTGGGAGGAATAGTGCCCCATCCTTGGTGTCAGTGGGAGGAATAGTGCCCCATCATTGGTATCAGTGGGAGGAATAGTGCCCCATCATTGGTGTCAGTGGGAGGAATAGTGCCCCATCATTGGTATCAGTGGGAGGAATAGTGCCCCATCATTGGTATCAGTGGGAGGAATAGTGCCCCATCATTGGTATCAGTGGGAGGAATAGTGCCCCATCATTGGTGTCAGTGGGAGGAATAGTGCCCCATCATTGGTGTCAGTGGGAGGAATAGTGCCCCATCATTGGTGTCAGTGGGAGGAATAGTGCCCCATCATTGGTATCAGTGGGAGGAATAGTGCCCCATCATTGGTGTCAGTGGGAGGAATAGTGCCCCATCATTGGTATCAGTGGGAGGAATAGTACCTCATCATTGGTATCAGTGGGAGGAATAGTGCCCCATCATTGGTGTCAGTGGGAGGAATAGTGCCCCATCATTGGTGTCAGTGGGAGGAATAGTGCCCCATCATTGGTGTCAGTGGGAGGAATAGTGCCCCATCATTGGTATCAGTGGGAGGAATAGTGCCCCATCATTGGTATCAGTGGGAGGAATAGTGCCCCATCATTGGTATCAGTGGGAGGAATAGTGCCCCATCATTGGTATCAGTGGGAGGAATAGTGCCCCATCATTGGTATCAGTGGGAGGAATAGTGCCCCATCATTGGTATCAGTGGGAGGAATAGTGCCCCATCATTGGTATTAGTGGGAGGACTAGTGCCCCATCCTTGGTGTCAGTGGGAGGAATAGTGCCCCATCATTGGTGTCAGTGAGAGGAATAGTGCCCCTCACTGGTGTCAGTGGGAAGAATAGTGCCCCATCTTTGCTGTCAGTGAAAGAAACCATGCCCCGTCCTTGCTGTCGGTGAAAGAAACCATGCCCCGTCCTTGCTGTCGGTGGAAGAAACCATGCCCCGTCCTTGCTGTCGGTGGAAGAAACCATGCCCCGTCCTTGCTGTCGGTGGAAGAAACCATGCCCCGTCCTTGCTGTCGGTGGAAGAAACCATGCCCCGTCCTTGCTGTCGGTGAAAGAAACCATGCCCCGTCCTTGCTGTCGGTGGAAGAAACCATGCCCCGTCCTTGCTGTCGGTGGAAGAAACCATGCCCCGTCCTTGCTGTCGGTGGAAGAAACCATGCCCCGTCCTTGCTGTCGGTGGAAGAAACCATGCCCCGTCCTTGCTGTCGGTGGAAGAAACCATGCCCCGTCCTTGCTGTCAGTGGGAGGAACAGTGCCTCTTCATTGGTGTCAGTGGGAGGAACAGTGCCTCTTCATTGGTGTCAATGGGAGGAACAGTGCCTCTTCATTGGTGTCAATGGGAGGAACAGTGCCTCTTCATTGGTGTCAATGGGAGGAACAATGCCCCATCTTTGGTGTCAGTGCCTCATCATCTAAATAGGATTCTAATTATATCTAAATACCATTCAATAATCATAATTCCTCCCATTGACACCAACGATGGGGCATTATTACTCCCATTGTCACAAACAATGGGGCCCTAGTCATCAATTCCTCATGAATGAACATGCTTTTTGGAGGAAAGAATGTCTTTTTTCCTCCAATCAGCATGTTCATTGTTTTAGACAAGAGAACTGCAGCACAGCTGACTGGCTCCTTGTGCTGTTTCTCCTTCCAGTCTGAGCTCTGCTGAACAGGGAATTGCAAGAGGCTGAAAAAAATGTCAAATTCAGGGACGTATGTTGCTTGTGTTAAAAATAAAAATATTTAATATGTAGTAAGTATTATGTATTAAACACAGGGCTGCGCTTATTCAGTAGTTCAGTGTTAGTAAAAGCTAATGACAATAATTCTTAAAAATGCTGACCCCCCTCCAACTTTCTTGCATGGCCTGTATAAAAAAATGTATTTTTTTTTATTTTTTATTTTTATTCTGGTCCGGTCATGTGATCTAGCAGCTCTGGCGCCTCTGTGTATGGGAGCGTTCGACAATGGCTATGAATCCCCGGAGACGTGACGTCACCCGCCGCCTCCTGTTGGCCTTGCATTGACAGTGCTCCCTCCTCTCCCCTGCAGCAACCACTCTCTGACACAAAGGAGCTGGAGCTTTTGGATTATGTGACTGGACCAGATTGAAAAAATGTATTTACGATGATTTTATTTATACAGGCTACGCAAAATAGGTAAGAAGAGGAAGCATTTTTGCAGATAATTGTCATTATTTTATCTTCGTAAATAAGGGTGTTACATTTTATCTGCTCTGACTGCTGCTGCTGTGCTGTCTTGTTATGTCTCCTGCTGGCACCAGTTGCTCTGCCAGGTCCAGGCTGTCACTGGCACTGCTACGTGAGCCCTGGTGCTGCCTATGTATTGCAGAGCTGAGGCCTGCCTGTGGCTCTATTGTTGGCTCCGAGGATCTACTAGGAGTACAATTTCACTGTCGGAAGCCCTTAGGTGACTTCTCAAAGTAATATACACTGTATGGCCAGAGGTTTGTGGACACCTCACCATCACACAAATGTGAGCTTTTTGAGACATCCCATTCCAAAGTCATGGGCATTAACACGCAGTTGACCCCCTTACCCATTTGCAGCTTTAATTGCTTCCGCTCCTTTGGGAAGGCTTTCCACAAGGAAAACTATGCCTTTTCTACTGAACAGCATTTGTAAGGTCAGTGAAGAGTCAATGTGCCAATTCATCCCAAAGGGGTCCGATAGGGTTGAGGTCATAGCTCTGTGTAGGCCACTTGAGCTCCTCCACACCAAATTCATCAAGCCATGTAGCTGTACAAAGGGTCACAGTTATGTTGGAACAGAAAAGGGCCTTCACCAAACTGTGGCCACAAGGCTAAAATGTCTTTTTATGTAGTGCCAACTATATCCTTTGGTGGAAACACTTGAACTCTATTATGTTAAGGGGTGCACTTGTACTTTTTGGCCATATTGTGTTCAGGTGCCCACATATTTTGGACATTCAGTTTTTTTTTTTCATTTTATTTTTGTTTTGGGTTTTTTTGGGCTATGCATTTCAGGGAAAGGAAATGGAAAGTTCAGCCCACAGCTATGCCCTTGGAGTTGCCAGACAAGCAGTGTGGATGAGAATCTCCCTTTTTTATACAAGGACAGTATTACATAACTAAACAAAAAAATGGCAACCACTCCAATCACATTATAGCTTTTTAAAGTACTGTAAGTGCACATGGAAGGGCCTCCATCTTGGAACATATATAACAGTTAATAAATTGAGGGCGAATAGGCCTGGAGGTAGTCCATTCCACCCTTAAAGGCACAGTAACACACAAGAACCCAGCATGGTACAATGCCAGCTGAAGACCTCTAGTGTGTCCCCAAGCCAGATCTAGCAAAGAAAAAACAAAAATGGCAACAACTCTAGTCAATTTGTAACTAGCTTTTTAAAGTAAAGTGCACATGGAAGGGCTTTTCACAGAAAAAAATGCAATACAAAAATTTCCCTCCACACTTACCTGCTAGCCAGCAAAATACCGATTAAAAATAAAAACATGTTTTGGATGGGGTTCATTTTACAGTTGGCAAATAGGAGTAATGTGTTTTTTTTTTTTCTTTTTTTAATTATAGAAATGCCTAAATGCGTAGTGAGGAAATGCCCTCATCAAACTGGAAAAAAGTCAATTTACCCTCAGATTGTTCTTCATCCATTTCCCAAGAACATTATGCTTATTAAAGACTGGCTACGCTTAGCAGGAATGCAAGAAGAGCACTTGGAGCTTGTCTCTTTGGAGATCCTGGGGGACAAACGGTCAGACAAGTTCAGAATGTGCTCAGCACACTTTACACAAGATTCCTATATTTTGAAAGGGTCAAAGCGGGTCCTTAAAGTGGATGCTAAACCAAGTAAATTCCCAGAAACATCGGTACTGGATTTTGCGCATCCGCCAATGATGCATAGAATTGCTCAACGAGCCCAGATAGAAAAGAACATGGCCATCTCCACAGATGCTCGACCTGTAAAGCCAAAATGCAATTGCAAATGTCACACACGTCCCAATTCAATGCTTGTCAATTCAAGCACTCAAACCGAGGCTTCTGATTTTCTCATGCTCACATCTGTTGATCCTTGCTTCAGACTGGCCAATCATCAGCACGGAGACCATGGTTATTCTCATTATTTGCATCAAGAACATCCAACACCAGAAACAGCAATGGCCATGCAAATACCACCATCTCTTAATATAATCCCTGTTAAGAAATGGGAAAGAACAGACTTTCAATTCCTGCAAGAAAGAAACCATAATGAAGATGGCTTTCTAAGTTCAAAGGACACAAGATCACATACAGAATATACAGATGAAGAAATGGTAACGAGTGACGATTCCTTCTTTAAAATAATAACTGTTGAAGACTGGCAGACAGCTGAAATTCAGATCAAGCAAGAGAATTTCCAGAATGAAAATGGCATTGCGCATTTGGGGAAAATCGACTCAGAAAACACAAGGCACACCGATATAATGCCATCATTCCATGCAGTATCCAACCAGAAGAAGGGGGATTATGTCACCGAAAGAAAGAAAGAGTTTATTGAAGATGGAAATGTTAGCTTGCCTTTGGAAAAGCCAATCCACACAACAGTTGCGACATCTTTTGGCAAGAATCCTATCAAAAAGAAGGAAGACAAGAAAGTTAAAGTCAAGAAGCAAGACCCTTGCAAGCAGAGTACGAGTTTGCTGCTTGAGAATTTAGCAGATGACCTTTCCAATGCAACAAAACCCAAAAGAAGAAAAAATGACAAAGATTCCGATTTGTTTGACCCAATAAATCCTTTATCTGATGAGGAGAATACAGTGCCTTCTACACCACCCTTGTCATTGGAGGAGAAGTATGCCAAAGAGAAGAAGTATGTTGTATTTGAATCGTGCCTTGATGTCCTTCTGCTCAACATGCGTTGTCAACAAAATAATTGTTCAGAAAGGATAAAACAATATCACAAGCACACAGTGGGCTCCTTGTTAGTGGTATTTGCCACGTGCTGCAGGGGCCACAATTTCAAGCTTTGGGAAAGTCAACCTCGTGTGAATGGAGTTGGCGCCGGAAATGTTTTGCTGGCAACGATGCTTGTACTGACCGGCTCAAGTTTTTCAAAAATCAAGGCACTGTGTGACATTATTGCACTGCAGATATTTTCAGAATCTTCTTTCCATAGGTATGAAGATAAATATATTTTTTCTAGTATTGACCAGTGGATACAAGAAGAAGATGAGTCTGAAATGATATGCAGAATCGAGGAAGAAGACACGGTTTTAGACAGAAGACGGTCTGTGTGAAAGAAAACGAAAAAAAACAAAACATTGAATGTAATCATGACAGATGTCATGGCTAACAAAGTTCTAGGCGATAAGACTGCTTGAACTACCTAGTGTTCCCCTCTGTTGGAATAGAGCTTCAAGTAAAAGGTTTCAAATATGTAAAGATAGAATTTTAGAAGATTAGTGCTGCACCATCAAAAGCAAGTTATGAGGCATCAAACTTCAGTAAGAAAATGGAAGTGGAAGAGAACATAGCTTGTACCTTCTAAGATCCTCTTTCAACAGCCATATATAGATATTCATCTCATCCCCAACTATTTCTGTCAATACAGGAGAATTTACCTAAAGTTGGACAACCAACATTCATTACCAGAGGAAGGCAAAATCAGTCATTTCGAGGAGCAAAGTAGAGTCTAAATTTGAAACTTTGCTTCAAGTAGCAATAAGCCTCAGTGTGGGTGAACATACTGAAAATTGCGGCACTGAAATGTTTGCATTGGTCACACTATGCAGTCAACTCGATAAAGAAAAAAATATCTTACAATTTGGTAAAAGCGCTAATAAAAAAGATACACTATTCTAAACAAAAGAAGAAAAAAGTTGAATATTACACACAAAGACTGCACTGTTAGATGTGTTTACAAAGTCTACACTTCTATATCCTCCATAGAGTTTATAAAGTAAAGTAACTAAAACGAAGACTGCACCATCAGATATATCTACACTTGTATATCCTCCATAGACTACAAAATTTAGTAAGAGACACAAAAACGGCACCAATGGATATGTCTGCAAAGTTTTTATATACTTCTTGGAGTAGGACCTCCAAAATAGATTCAGTATTCCAAAAAATATCATAGAACCAACATGTGATTCAACTTCAAATAGGATGTTTGCAAAGGTTAAATGAAAGTATATTTATTATATATTCCCTTAGAAGGGATGTGGATAGGATTGCAAGATTAGGAGTTAGCCCACCACCCAAAAGCACCTAAATAATAAAGTCATAGTTGACTGTTGATCAGTTCAGCCATCCATGGGCTTCTTTTGAGAAACATAGTAGTGAGATGTCCTGGTCGAGTCCCAGCTTTGTATTTGTGTAATGCAAAACTACTCTGACCTTGAGAGGAAGACCCCCCCTCCCCCCCCCTCCATAAAGAGCTGCTGCAGTTCTGCAGAGACGTGGATGGAAGACGTTGGTGTGTGGATTTGGATTCAACTCAAACCTGAAATATCAGTTTTATCTCAACAGCCTCTTTGAAGGCCAGTGGCTCTACAGAGAAGTTGCTTATGTAGAGAAGAAAAAAAACAATAATATGTATTACATTAAAAGTTAGTTTACATTTTTCAAAACTAAAGATATCTATATGAATGATTGTGAGGGGACATTTTTGTACACCCTGCAGACTTTCTGCCCAGCAGACCTATGGAAACCTACTGCAGTCAGCCATTTTCCACTGTAAAATGGCTTCTAGAGAGTAGTAGTTCGATATTAACTACACATTGTGTTCTTACACTAGTCGAACCCTCGCATATTCTCATAAAGTTGGGAGAACTTTTTCATACATCTGTAAAAATACTCTTTTTTTTTTTTTTTGCTGTAAGGCAACATACGTATTCGTTTACCCATTTTTTCAATTTTTTTTTTTTTTTCATCCCGGTCAAATTTCCTGGGGAGAATTTTTACACTGTTTACAATGTTGATGGGTTATGCCCAATATTGTTATATGATGTTGTAAGCTACAGCCTGATTAAATAAAGTTTAATTATTTGTTTCTTGTGGAGCTGTTTCATTTGCAAGACTTCAGTGTGTCTAGATCAGTACCTTGTAGGGAAGAAAAGTTGGGGTTAGCACTCCCAGAAATCCATTGAGCTCCAAACTTCCTGCAGTAGGCTGATAATGTTTCCTTTGCTACATTGCAACCTCAAAAAGTGTTGTCAGCCCTGCCAAAGTTCTCCCCTGCTGGACTACTTAAGCTCTTCTACTTATATTACAGAGAACAGGGCAGGGCTGACAGCTCTGCCTTACATTTCAGTGCATTAGAAAAGAGTTGTCGCTACAGGACGTTAGGAGCACACTGGAGTTTTGGCAGGACTAACCCGTAATTTTCTGCAGCATTTTAAAATTGACAAAACATGGCACTTATGATCACACATGGTGGACCTATCCAATCGCCCATGCTCTGTGGACCTAGGTTTATGATTATTGCATATAATTTTAGAGGCTACCATTCTGATGACACCAAGCGTGGCGTTGCTCAGTTTGAAACCAGGTGAATTCTCCAAACATCAATTTAGAGTTATGACCCATATACTCAGGGCTACTAAACAAGTTATAGCCAAAGCATGGCTAACTAATACCCTATCCTTGGTAGCCGTAAAAGCTAAGATCAGGGATGTGAAACTAGTGGCCCTCCAGCTGTTGCAAAACTACAAGTCTTTTCATGCCTCTGCCTTTGGGAGTCATGCTTGTAACTGTCAGCCTTCCAATGCCTCATTGGACTGTAGTTTGGCAACAGCTGGAGGGCCACCAGTCGGACACCCCTACACTAGATGCTCACGTTTGATAAATTAACTGCCAAACTGACTGACACCATGGGGTTGATTTACTAAAACTGGAGAGTGCAAAATTTGGTGCAGCTCTACACAGAAACCAATTGGCTTCCAGGTTTTTTTTTGTCTAAGCCTAATTGAATAAGTTGAAGTTAGAAGATGATTGGCTGCCATGCACAGCTGCAGCAGATTTTGAACTTTCTTGTTTTAGTAAATCAACCTCCATATGTACGTTTCATAAAACCTGGGACCCATGGATCTCGAAATGTATTCCCTGAGACTTTGTTGTTTCCTAGACCTATGAGTGGTCATTCTTATTATTTCCATTCACGGGCCATCATCTAGCCTTCTGTGATGCTCCCACACCACATTTTCTGATACCTCCCTCTCCTGCTCTCGTCTCCTCTTTTTTTCTTTCTTTACCTTTCTCTTCTCTTTACCTATTTTCTTCTTTTATTTGTTAATTGTACACTAGTTGTGTCTGAGCTTCAGTTTTGAAGCCAGATATTGGTCAAATATGCATGCATTATATCATCTACATTTGCAACTCTTTGACCTTTAGCTAGCTATTGGCTTGTGAGCTGTGCTGATGCCCTATGTGTCTCCTGTTTTGGGCTGTTGTTGCAATCTGGTGAAAATTAATAAAAGATATTGAACAGAATAAAGAGACAAAACATGAAGAAAATTGCATACATTGCAGCGATGTACTGAATGTGTTGTTTTGCTAAGACATGCAGTACACAAAGCTGATCCACAGCAAATGTTTTGATTATTTTGAAGCAATGTAGAAGTGTTATCTTAGACCAGGGGTAGGCAACCTGCGGCTCTCCAGCTGTTGCAGGACTACAAGTTCCATCATGCCTCTGCAAGTCATAGCTGTAACTGTCAGTTTTGTAATGTTGCAATGCCTCATGGGAAATGTAGTTCCACAACAGCTAGAGAGCCGCAGGTTGCCTACTCCTGTCTTAGACCAATGTAACTACACTATATTGCCCAAAGTATTGGGATGCCTGCGTTTACACGCACATGAACTTTAATGGCATCCCAGTCTTAGTCCGTAGGGTTCAATATTGAGTTGGCCCCGCCCTTTGCAGCTATAACAGCTTCAACTCTTCTGGGAAGGCCGTCCACAAGGTTTAGGAGGGTGTCTATGGGAAGGTTTGACCATTCTTCCAGAAACGCATTTGTGAGGTCAGGCACTGATGTTGGATGAGAAGGCCTGGCTTGCAGTCATCCCAAAGGTGTTCTATTGGGTTGAGGTCAGGACTCCGTGCAGGCCAGTCAAGTTCCTCCACCCCAAACTCACTTATCCCATGTCTTTATGGACCTTGCTTTGTGCACTGGTGTGCAGTCATGTTGGAACAGGAAGGGGCCATTCCCAAACTCTTCCAACAAAGGTGGGAGCATGAATTTGTCCATAATGTCTTGCTTGAGGTGATTGTAGCCGTATTAGTGCACTTGCGACAGAAACAATTGAGTACTGACGTGATACTTTTTTTATTTGCACTAACATACAATTTTGAGGACAAGCTTTCTGGGTATTTCCCCTTCTTCAAGGTCCAAGCAGTACTATTTCACAAAGTTTCAGCAGAATGTTAGAAGAGATGTTGAAAGGGGGAGGGGAAAAAAACAACCAGAAAGAAACACACACAAACAAATGTACACAGCAATGGTTATAAGATTAGGATTAGACTAGAGATAAGACACAGCAAAAGCAAAGACTGGGGGGGGAACAACACTCACAGAGGAGGTCGTAAAACTGTTGGATAATGAGTGAGGAATCCCTTGTCCAAATAAAGGCCATCGAAACTGACAGTGGGAGACAAGAAATCCTTTTGGGCTCATGAAACTTGAAGCTGCTTAAACCAAGGCTGACTGGCAAGTACTTTAACCCTCTAACTTCTTTCTGTTATCTCTTTGCTGTGCTATTGTTCTCTGTATATTTTTATATATATATATTGGCTACATCTTTTTCTGTAAATATTTTTATTGCACCCTTTTGACCTTTTAGTAATAAATCTTACTTTCTGAAAGTGTTGAACTGTTTCTAATGCTCTTTAATGCAAACTACGAATTCCTGCCTCTAAAGAGCGCTACTGTGTGTGTGTGTTTAACCCTCTGTATAACCTACCTGCGGTGACAGTGGTATGCAGACGATTATCTAACCATCATAGTGTTATTGCTAATATTGCCGAGTTTCCTCTTGCTCTGTACAAAAAGGAGGTGGTGGGAGTTTGAAGGGTTAATTGCGTAATTAACTTGACCCAGTAACAATCGCTCAGGCTGCTGGTACATTGATTGTAGTCCATTAGCTGGAAAATCTTTGTGCAGGCGCAGCTGGGCATGGCCTTGTTACGCACGTGATACCACGGTTTTAGATTGGCTAGTCCTTCGGTCATGAGTTTGGTGAGTAGGGCTGGGGTCTGAAACCACGATCGTCACAACCATTGCTGTGTACATTTGTGTTTGTGTGTTTCTATTTTTTTTTTTTCCTCCCCCTTTCAATATCTCTTCTAACATTCTGCTAAAACTTTGTGAAATAGTACTGCCTGGACCTTGAAGAAGGGGACATACCCCGAAAGCTTGTCCTCAAAATTGTATGTTAGTGCAAATAAAATAAGTATCACGTCAGTACTCAATTGTTTCTGTCCAAAATGTCTTGGTGTGCTGACGCCTGAAGAGTTCCCTTCACTGGAACTAAGGGGCCAAGCCCAACCCCTGAAAAACGACCCCCACACCATAATCCCCCCTACACCAAACTTTACACTTGGCACAATGCAGTCAGGCAAGTACCGTTCTCCTGGCAACCATCAAACCCAGACACATCCATCGGATTGCCAGACCGAGAAGCGTGATTGGTCACTCCAGAGAACACGTCTCCACTGCTCTAGAGTCCAGTGGTGGTATTCTTTACACCACGGCATCCGACAGTTAACATTGCACTTGGTGATGTAAGGCTTGGATGCAGCTGCTCGGCCATGGAAACCCATTCCATGAAGCTCTCTACACACTGTTGGTGTGCTAATCTGCTGGCCACACGAATTCTGCGCACTGTGCACTTCAGCATGCGCTGACCCCGCTCTGTCATTTTTACGTGGCCTACCACTTGGTGGCTGAGTTGCTGTTGTTCCTAGTTGCTTCCACTTTGTTATAATACCACCAACAGTTGACCGTTTTTTTTTATTTAGTAGCAATGAAATTACACGAATGGACTTATTGTACAGGTGGCAACCTATCACGGGACCACGCTTGAATTCACTGAGCTCCTGAGAGCGACCGATTCTTTCATAAATGTTTGAAGAAGCAGTCTGCATGTCTAGGTGCTGAATCAAATGATTTGGAGGGGTGTCCTAATACTTTCGGCATGTATGAGGGATCCCTGTAGAAGCTGGAAATCACTGTATAGACACTTCTACTTG
The DNA here is from genome assembly GCF_062004578.1 of Staurois parvus. Taxonomy (NCBI): domain Eukaryota; kingdom Metazoa; phylum Chordata; class Amphibia; order Anura; family Ranidae; genus Staurois; species Staurois parvus. The sequence continues at coordinate 825,638 of NW_028318705.1, read as the reverse complement.
GGTGATCTCCACTGTCTTCTGGGTCCAGTGCTGCACTGCTGCTTTGTAGGCTTTGCATTTCTCAGTGGGTGGTGACTGAGGGACATGCTGAGAAACCTCACCCTTGCTGGGACAAGCTCTGACTAACCCCCGACAAGTCCCAACCCCTCTCCTCATCCTAGCCAAGACCACCCTCAAGCCCGATTGCTCCAATCCGGTAAGTAACCATCCCCCCATCTCCTATATTCCCACCCAAATCCCGTCTCTGCCTCATCTGCAAGCCCCAGTCATGCTGGCCCTCCCTTTTAGCTTCGCTCAGTCCAGGCCCTGATTTTACACTCTCCACCTCGTCCAGCCAATAGCAGTGTCTACTATAGCGATTTCAGGGCTTCTAGAAGTACCACAGGCAGGGTATATGCATTGTTACATTGGTCCATGCTGGACCAATGTAAACTATATATAAATATTTATACATTGGATTCTTCTTTAATTGCTGTCTGTGTCTCCACTTGGGAGTTTTCTCTTGTCTAGGTGACATAAAGACAGGAAGTGATGGATCTTTTTTTTTCTATAATTGGAAAAAAAGAGCAAAATAATACAGTATATGTTTTAAGAAAAGTGGAGAATGTTTAAAACCTTGGTCAGGTTTTACATGCCATACTATAATGCCACCATGGAGGGGTTCTGGCTCCTTTGTGAGCTCAAGGCTCATACCTGATGCTTTGTACTGGCAGTTGCTATAGGTGACAGCTTAACATCACTCTCACACACTTCATTCAGCAGGAAAGACCTTAATTGGCGTTCGGAGCTACGTGTGCATTGCACAAGGATTGGCTTCAAACTGTAGCCAGCTATCAATTTCCTTCCTGGATGATGGTTCACATTCTACCCAATAACAGATGAGGAAGGTCCTGCCTCAATTGCAAGACTGGCGTGAGGTGGTCAGGATGCTGAATCCAGTGACCCGGAAAGAGCAAAAAATTTGTCCTGGCTGTGAATCTAAAGAAGGTAAAGGGAGAACCGCTAACTTCAGAGATGTCATCCATTGAACTTCCTCCCAACCTATAAGTCCAGTAGCAACATAACAGGAGAAAAGGAAAAAACAATAAATAGAAAAAAAATGTATTCCCTGCTGTGCCAACCCTCCAAACTTGCTGCTCATAAACCAAACCCATACGTGTCATAATTGGGAAATATGGCCATGTAGCACAGCCTTGACAGCTTAACAATTCTGCCTTGGTGGGAGGGGGGGGGGGTATATATAAAAATACCACAATAACACCTAAAAGACAGAGCTGCACAATTATAACAGTTCAAAGATACAATTGGTGTCTAGTTCCCCTTAAGGCAAGAGGCTGTAGGTCAGTGGTGGTCAACTTTTGCGATATAATGGACTTCAAGTGTGGCCTCTAAAGTCCCCAGAAGGCTGTACATAGCATTCAATGAATGTAATGCTACAGAAAGCTGTCACAGATGCAAACATACTACAGGGGATGGTCCATGACTCCGGGAGTTGCAGGTGACTGCTAACATGCTATAGGAGTTATTAAAGACTGGGACATTCTGTAGGATACATAGACTAAACATCACATGAGGCTACTAGAATTCACTGTTATTACAGGGCAATAGGAAAACAAGCGCTCGAGGAGTTTATGGAGATGGAGGACATGCCACAGACCTTATCGGAGATTATAAAAATGCTATAGGAGTTGTGGGACATGCTATAGAAATTGTTGGAGATCAGGGACATGCTATAGAAATTGTTGGAGATCAGGGACATGCTATAGAAATTGTTGGAGGTGATGAGAATGCTACAGGTATTGTTGGAGATTGAGAACAAGCTATATGAGTTGTTTGAAATTGGGGACATGCTATAGAAATTGTTGGAGACTTGGGATGTTCTATAGGAGTTGTTGGAGACTTGGGATGTTTTATAGGAGTTGTTGGAGACTTGGGATGTTCTATAGTTGTTGGAGACTTGGGATGTTCTATAGGAGTTGTTGGAGACTTGGGATGTTCTATAGGAGTTGTTGGAGACTTGGGATGTTCTATAGGAGTTGTTGGAGACTTGGGATGTTCTATAGGAATTGTTGGAGACTTGGGATGTTCTATAGGAGTTGTTGGAGACTTGGGATGTTCTATAGGAGTTGTTGGAGACTTGGGATGTTTTATAGGAGTTGTTGGAGACTTGGGATGTTCTATAGGAGTTGTTGGAGACTTGGGATGTTTTATAGGAGTTGTTGGAGACTTGGGATGTTTTATAGGAGTTGTTGGAGACTTGGGATGTGCTATAGAAGTTGTTGGAGATTATGAACATGCTATAGAAATTGTTTGAAACTGCAAACATGCTCTAAGAGTTATTGGAGACTGCAAACATGCTACAGTAATTGTTGGAGATTATGAAAATGTTATAGGAGTTGTTGGTAACTGTGCAAATTCTATAGGAATTGGTGGAGATTGCGAACAACCTAAAGGAGTTGTTGCAAATTGGGGACATTCTACAGGAGTTGTTGGAAACTGAACATTCTGAGTTATTAAAGATTAGGAGATGTGCTATAGGATATAGTAAAGATTAAGCGACATGCTATAGGAGTTGTTGGAGATCAGGGACATTCTGTAGGAATTTTCAGAGACTACCAACATGCTTTAGGAATTGGAGACTGTAAACAAGCTAAAGGAGTCGTTGGAAATTGGGGACATGCTATAGGCATTGTTGGAGACTGCGTACATGCAATTGGTGTTGTTGGAGACTGCGTACATGCTATAGAAGTTGTTGGAGGCCTTGATACATGCTACAAGAAACATAGACTGGAGACCTACTACATGAAACTGCTAGAGACAATGGATATTATATGGCAATAGGAAAACACAGATTACTGTATGCAAGCGTCCTGGAAGCTGCACAAAAAGTGCTAAAGGGCCACAGATCTGCACTGATGTACCATCATCCTTTACTGCACAACCGTGATAACACATACAATTTATAGATAAAATATGATTGTTTATAGTTTTGTTAAGAATAGATATGCAAGTAAGGAATCAATATCCAATTACAAAACAAAAAGGGGTATTTATCAAAACCAGGAATACAAGCAGTAAATTAGGACAACATGCCACATAAAAGTGTAACCCAGATGAAATAAATCCAAAACAGGGTCTTGGTATTGAACGAAAATGGTTAACAAAGAAGAGCAAGGTAAGATAAGTAAACCCCGATATCAGGGGTCCTCAAACTATGGCCCGCGGGCCACATGCGGCCCGCCGAGGACATTTATCCGGCCCGCCGGCCAGGGGCGTATCTACCGCTAGGCAAGCGACTAGGGTTTGGCAGGTTGGGAGAGCTCGGCAGGGCTCGGGCGGGAGTCAGGAGGGCGGGATCAGCAATTCTAGAACAGGGAAAGTTGGGCTTGGTTTATGAACCCGCACCACTCACCTGGCCTCTCTGCAGCCAGCCGATCTATTCTGATCAGTGCATGCAAACGGAGGGCGGAGCCTAGAGCTGACCATGAAGAGGGGGAGCAAGAGAGGAGACTCCATCGCTGCATGTCGGGTATCACGGCCACGGACCCTAGATAAGTGCAATAGATGATCGATCCTCCCTCTCTCTTTCCACCCTCTCACTCCCTCCTCCTCTCTCTCCCCCCCTTCCTCTCTCTCTCCCCCTTCCTCTCTCTCTCCCCCTTCCTCTCTCTCTCCCCCCTCCTCTCTCTCCCCCTTCCTCTCTCTCTCCCCCCTCCTCTCTCTCTCTCCTTCCTCTCTCTCTCTCCTTCCTCTCTCTCTCCCCTTCCTCTCTCTCTCCCCCTCCTCTCTCTCTCCCCCTCCTCTCTCTCTCTCCCCCTCCTCTCTCTCTCTCCCCCTCCTCTCTCTCTCTCCCCCTCCTCTCTCTCTCTCCCCCTCCTCTCTCTCTCTCCCCCCTCCTCTCTCTCTCTCCCCCCTCCCCTCTCCCCCCTCCCCTCTCCCCCCTCATCTCTCCCCCCTCCTCTCTCTCTCCCCCCCTCCTCTCTCTCTCTCCCCCCCTCCTCTCTCTCTCTCCCCCCCTCCTCTCTCTCTCTCCCCCCCTCCTCTCTCTCTCTCCCCCCTCCTCTCTCTCCCCCCCCCTCCTCTCTCTCTCTCCCCCCCTCCTCTCTCTCCCCCCCCTCCTCTCCCCCCCTCCTCTCTCTCCCCCCCCTCCTCTCCCCCCCTCCTCTCTCTCTCCCCTCCTTATCCCCCCCCATCTCTCTCTTTACATTGTACACAGATCTGACCCAACAAGGTGTCCTGCATTTACCGTATATTTCGCTCCATAAGACACACTTGGGAGGAAATGTCTGTGCGTCTGATGGAGCAGCCGGCCCATTATTCCCGCCACCGCTGTATGTGCTATGTACTACACATATCAAGCTAAATAAATAAATAAAATGCAAATAAATAAATATATATAACAAAATAAGATAAAAGTGACTAGTGCTCAAATCCAAATGCAAATGTGCAAGCAAAACAAACAACCAGTCTTCCACTAAGTGGCTAAAAACTGGTCCTGAATGTGTACACACTAGGTGTATACAAAGTGACAAGTGCTCAAAACTGGATATATATACACGTGTTACCACATAAATGCAATATAAATGTGTAAATTCACAGTGAACATTCACTAAATAATGTGAAAAGTGTTGAAATAAATTAATCAATCAATATCAAATAAAATAAAAAATAAAGTGCAAAATACATGCTAACACTCTCCTGTGATATAAATAAATATATAAAAAGTGCTTTTTCTTCCTCCACTTCAAATCTGTGCTCAAATCAAGGTGTCACTCTAGTGCATATATCCTCCAGTGGCTAGAGTGCCTCCTCACCTCCTTCACTCGACCCCTAGGGGCCACAAATCATATAATATTGATGTTCCACACCGATTGGACTCTTTATCATCAGGAAAGAACTTGTCCCAATGGCTCCACAACAACTCCTCTAACACACCGATATCCACTCAAAAATGTTAGGCATGGGAAGACTCAGCAATGAAATATCAGGGCCATGGAAGGAAAAACAGAAAGAGAAACTTCCATAGTGCAATATGTCTGTTTATTTAATATAAAAGCCAGATAAACAACTCACATGCTCCAAGTACCAAACACACGATGTCCCATATGCTATGGGTGTACTGAGGAAATCAAGATGGTGAAAAACTGGAAGTCCGTCACCGGAACTGCATCACCAAGCTCCACCCGGAAATTACGCCACTGCGCTCCACGCGTTACACCACTGACACGTGGCTTCTTCAGGATGTGTCAGTGGTGTAACGCGTGGAGGAATAGTGCCCCTTCTTTGGTGTCAGTGAATGGAATAGTACCCCATCTTTGGTAACAGTGGGAAGAAATGTGCCCCATCATTGGTATCAGTGGGAGGAATAGTGCCCCATCATTGGTATCAGTGGGGGGAATAGTGTCCCATCATTGGTATCAGTGGGAGGAATAGTGCCCCATCATTGGTATCAGTGGGAGGAATAGTGTCCCATCATTGGTATCAGTGGGAGAAATAGTGCCCCATCATTGGTGTCAGTGGGAGGAATAGTGCCCCATCGTTGGTATCAGTGGGAGGAATAGTGCCCCATCGTTGGTATCAGTGGGAGGAATAGTGCCCCATCGTTGGTATCAGTGGGAGGAATAGTGCCCCATCGTTGGTATCAGTGGGAGGAATAGTGCCCCATCGTTGGTATCAGTGGGAGGAATAGTGCCCCATCGTTGGTATCAGTTGGGGGAATAGTGTCCCATCGTTGGTATCAGTGGGAGGAATAGTGCCCCATCATTGGTGTCAGTGGGAGGAATAGTGCCCCATCATTGGTATCAGTGGGAGGAATAGTGCCCCATCATTGGTATCAGTGGGAGGAATAGTGCCCCATCATTGGTATTAGTGGGATGAATAGTGCCCCATCATTGGTATCAGTGGGAGGAATACTGCCCCATCATTGGTATTAGTGGGATGAATAGTGTCCCATCTTTGGTAACAGTGGGATGAAATGTGCCCCATCATTGGTGTCAGTGGAAGGAATAGTGTCCCATTATTGGTGTCAGTGGGCGGCATAGTGCCCCATCATTGGTATCAGTGGGAGGAATAGTGCTCCATCATTGGTGTCAGAGGAAGCAATAGTGCCCCATCATTGGTGTCAGTGAAAGGAACAATTTTCCATTACTGGTGTTAGTTTAAGGAAATGTGTCCCCATCAGGGGCGGACTAACAACTCATGGGGCCCCCAGGCAATAGGGGATCATGGGACCCCTGTGTCCTCGCCCACACTCAAACCACACACAAAAAAGCCTATGAAAGGAACCAGGGGCATCTCATGGGGCCCCTTACTGGCAGTGCCCGAGTTTCTGAATGGTCAGTCCGCCCCTGGTCCCATCATTGGTGTCAGTGAAAGGAATAGTACCCCATCAATGGTGTCAGTGGAGGAATAGCCCCCCCTTCTTTGGTGTCAGTGAATGGAATCGTGTCCCATCATTGGCAACAGTGGGATGAAATGTGCCCCATCATTGGTGTCAGTGGAAGGAATAGTGTCCCATCGGTGTCAGTGGGCGGCATAGTGCCCCATCAATAGTGTCAGTGGAGGAATAGTGCTTAATCAATGGTGTCAGTGGAGGAATAGTGCCCCATCAATAGTGTCAGTGGAGGAATAGTGCCCCATCAATAGTGTCAGTGGAGGAATAGTGCCCCATCAATAGTGTCAGTGGAGGAACAGTGCCCCATCAATAGTGTCAGTGGAGGAATAGTGCCCCATCAATAGTGTCAGTGGAGGAATAGTGGCTAATCAATGGTGTCAGTGGGAGGCATAGTGTCCCATCAATGGTGTCAGTGGAGGAAGAGTGCCCCATCAATGGTGTCGGTGGGAGATATAGTGCCTCATTAATGGTGCCAGTGGGAAGAATAATGCCCTATTAATGGTGTCAGTGGATTTGAACATCTGATAATATTTTTATTTCTGTCTATCCCAGTGACAACTGCTTTGAGGATAAATCTTCCTAATAGGTTCACAAAGAGGAATACAAACCTGACAAAAATATACTGTGCAGCACCCTCCTAGTTAGGTGCTAGGATTAGGTAAATGTAGTTCTGACTCACTGTGCTCAGTGGAAGTGAAGTTCCTTGAGTTTGTGTTAAAATAAAGCAGTTCTACTTCATGTCTTAAGAAGAGTCTGGTGCTGTCTCGTTCCTGTATGGTCAGCGGTGGTGTCCGGGGATCTGTGTTCGGACAGGGAAGCGGGAGTCTAACGGAAATACCCAAGCGCAGTTGGGGTCCAGTTCCGTTACATTCTGGAACACAGGTGTGGAGCAAGGCAAATGGGCAGTATGTAGGCAGGTTGCCTACTGTGTTAATGCTAGCCAAAGATTAGTGTGGCTGCCCAGGTTGGGGGTTAAATCTGTTGTGGTCTGCTGCTAGCATTTCATGGCCTTTTGGGGTTCAAGCTCCTGTTCTGTGACATATAAAAGGCAAAGGTTCGGATCTCAAGGGTTGGGTTGGGTGGGGTCAGCAATGAGAAATCGGGACTGTGCTGAGACCTGCAGTTCCATGGAGCACCGGCTTTTGGAAATCGTCCAAGCTTGAACTTCTCCCATGGAGATGTACCAGCTATGGACTTTACCCACAAGGACTTTACCAGTACAGGTACTCAAGGGCTGCCATTGTTAGCATTAGATAGGGAAAGGACGTTCTGCCATGTTATGTTCATCATGCTGCACTTTTAGTTTTTAACCACAATAAGCCTGGTCTGCGGTTATTCAAGGGGTGCACATGGGGTCCTGGTGCACACACAGGGGGTCTCAGCCTGTGAACACATATTGGCAACAAAAGTTTAACTGCAACCAGTTGTTGGCGTGATAATTGGTAGTGTGACAGGTTCTCCGGTAGCGAGGGGGTTCAATGTTACAGCTCCCTCCCTACCTGTCCATCTCTGTCGGTCCCCGAGAGCAGATTAGCGTCACGGAGAGTCATAATCTGGTCACTTGGTACGGAATGTGAAGGGTTAAGTGAGCACGCATGAGGTCCGCAGTTTGTGTTCGGGGGGACCCCATTCTGCTACTGGGAGTGAGGTAGCAGAGTACGCTGACTAGCGGAGAGGGTACAGGCTCGACACGCCCCTCCTAATGCCACACGTACACTCAACGGCCACTTTATTAGGTACACCTGCTCAATTGCTTGGTAACACAAATTGCTAATCAGCCAATCACATGGCAGCAACTCAATGCATTTAGGCATCTCAATGTGGTAAGGACGACTTCAAACTGAGCATCAGAATGGGGAAGAAAAGGGATTTATAAGTGACTTTGAACGTGGCATGGTTGTCGGTGCCAGACGGGCTGGTCTGAGTATTTCACAAACTGCTGATCTACTGGGATTTTCATACACAACCATCTCTAGGGGTTACAGCGAATGGTCCAAAAAAGAGAAAATATCCCGTGAGTGGCAGTTGTGTGGAGGAAAATGCCTTGTTGATGTCAGAGGTGAGAGGAGAATGGGCAGACTGGTTGGAGATGGTATAAAGGCAACAGTAACTCAAATAACCACTTGTTACAACCAAGGTATGCAGAATACCATCTCTAACAAGTCCAATCTTGAAGCAGATGACCACTGGAGGCGTTGGGGGGAACTCCACTGGAGGCATTGGGGGGCACACCACTGGAGGTGTTGGGGGGAACACCACTGGGGGCGTCAGAGGGCACACCACTGGAGGTGTTGGGGGGAACACCACTGGGGACGTTGGGGGGAACACCATTGGAGGCGTTGAGGGGCACACCACTGGGGGCATCAGAGGGCACACCACTGGAGGCGTTGGGGGGAACACCACTGGAGGTGCTGGGGGGAACACCACTGGAGGCGTTGGGGGGAACACACCGGAGGCGTCAGAGGGCACACCACTGGAGGCGTTGGGGGGAACACCACTGGAGGCATTGGGGGGAACACCACTGGAGGCGTCAGAGGGCACACCACTGGAGGCGTTGGGGGGAACACCACTGGAGGCGTTGGGGGGAACACCACTGGAGGCATCAGAGGGCACACCACTGGAGGCATTGGGGGGAACACCACTGGAGGCGTCAGAGGGCACACCATTGGAGGCGTTGGGGGAAACACCACTGAAGGCGTCAGAGGGTACACCACTGGAGGCGTTGGGGGGAACACCACTGAAGGCGTTGGGGGGAACACCACTGGAGGCGTTGGGGGGAACACCACTGGAGGCGTTGGGGGAAACACCACTGGAGGCGTTGGGGGGAACACCACTGGAGGCGTCAGAGGGCACACCACTGGAGGCATTGGGGGGAACACCACTGGAGGCGTCAGAGGGCACACCATTGGAGGCGTTGGGGGAAACACCACTGAAGGTGTCAGAGGGCACACCACTGGAGGCGTTGGGGGGAACACCACTGAAGGCGTTGGGGGGAACACCACTGGAGGCGTTGGAGGTGAACACCACTGGAGGTGAACACCAAACAAGAGCCCAAACCTGCCCGCCATCATAGACCGCAGAGGCTTTTCCTGCCCCGCAGCCCAAACCCACTCACTGTATAGCCGGCAGAGGCTTTCTTAACCCCGCAGCCTTTATCCTGCCCGCTGTCATAGCCGGCAGAGGCTTTCCCCGCCCTGCAACCTTTTACCCGCCCCCTGTCATAGCCGGTAGAGGCTTTCCCCGCCCCGCAGCCTTTTACCCGCCTGCCATCATAAACGGCAAAGGCTATCCCCGCCCCTCAGCCTGAAACTGCTCACTGTCATAGCCAGCAGAGGCTTTCCCCGTCACGCAGCGTTTTACCCGCCTGCTATCATAAACAGCAGAGGCTTTCCCCGCCCCGCAGCCTTTTAGCCGTCCACTGTCATAGCCAGCAGAGGCTTTCCCCACCCCACAGCCGTTTACCCACCTGCCATCATAGACAGCAGAGGTTTTACCCGTCTCGCGTTTTACCCGCCTGCCAACATAGACAGCAGAGGCTTTCCCCGCCCCGCAGCCTTTTACCCGCCTGCCATCATAGACAGCAGAGGCTTTCCCCGCCCCGCAGCATTTTACCCGCCTGCCAACATAGACAGCAGAGGCTTTCCCCGCCCCGCAGCATTTTACCCACCTGCCATCATCGACAGCAGAGGCTTGCCCCGCCCCGCAGCGTTTTACTCGCCTGCCGTCATCGACAGCAGAGGCTTTCCCCGCCCCTCAGCATTTTACTTGCCTGCCATCATCGACAGCAGAGGCTTTCCCCACCCCGCAGCCTTTTACCCATCTGCCATCATAGACAGCAGAGGCTTTCCCCGCCCTGCAGCGTTTTACCCGCCTGCCATCATAGACAGCAGAGGCTTTCCCCGCCCCGCAGCCTTTTACCCGCCTGCCATCATAGACAGCAGAGGCTTTCCCCGCCCCGCAGCATTTTACCCGCCTGCCAACATAGACAGCAGAGGCTTTCCCCGCCCCGCAGCATTTTACCCACCTGCCATCATCGACAGCAGAGGCTTGCCCCGCCCCGCAGCGTTTTACTCGCCTGCCGTCATCGACAGCAGAGGCTTTCCCCGCCCCTCAGCATTTTACTCACCTGCCATCATCGACAGCAGAGGCTTTCCCCACCCCGCAGCCTTTTACCCGCCTGCCATCATAGACCGCAGAAGCTTTCCCCGCTCCGCAGTGGTTTACTTGCCTGCCATCATCGACAGCAGAGGCTTTCCCGCCCCGCAGCCTTTTACCCGCCTGCCATCATAAACAGCAGAGGCTTTCCCCGCCCCGCAGCCTGAACCAGCTCACTGTCATAGACCGCAGTGGCTTTCCCCGCTCCGCAGCGTTTTACTCGCCTGCCATCATTGACAGCAGAGGCTTTCCCCGCCCCGCAGCCTTTTACCCGCCTGCCACCATAAACAGCAGAGGCTTTCCCCGCCCCGCAGCCTGAACCAGCTCACTGTCATAGACCGCAGAGGCTTTCCCCGCCCCGCAGCGTTTTACTCGCCTGCCATCATTGACAGCAGAGGCTTTCCCTGCTCCGCAGCCTTTTACCCACCTGCCATCATAAACAACAGAGGCTTTCCCCTCCCCGCAGCCTTTTACCCGCCTGCCATCATAAACAGCAGAGGCTTTCCCCGCCCCGCAGCCCGAACCCGCTCACTGTCATAGACCACAGAGGCTTTCCCCTCCCTGCAGCCACACGTAAGCAAAGGGCATGCTGCGGGGGTGGGGAATACCTTTGCCAGTTTTTGACAGGTTCCCCAGCTTCTCGCCACATTGCTGCACAGCTCTGATAGTTGCAGGTCAGCAAGGCAGGGACGAGATTGCGATCTACCACTCACCTGCCTGCGGTCAACTGGTGGATCGCGATCGACGTGTTACTGACCCCGGCTCTAGACGTTAACCCCTTCCCATCCAGCGTCATTAGTACTGTGACAGTGTACAGTACGGACACTGATACCACTTGACAGATCAAAGTTGCACCGTTTAAGTAGGTGCGACTCCGACTTGCACCGATTTGAAAACGGTTCCTGCAGTGTTTTGGGCGATTTCATGTGTGACTCGCAGACATCTGTACATGAAGTCCAACAGATGTTGTCAAGCCGCACATGAAATCGCACTGACTGGCGGCTTTGAAATGGCACTGAAGTAGCACGATTTCAGTGTGAACTGGGACTTAATGTCACCGGTGATTTCAGTGGCAGTTAGATCCCCCCTCCCAGTGTCAGTTAGTGTCAGATTGCCGTCCGCATTATTGCAGTCCCATTATAAATTGCTGATCACCACCATTACTAGTATATAAAAAAAAAAATCAGTATATACCATAGTTTGTAGACGTTATAACTTTCATGCAAACCAATCAATATACACTTATTGGGATTTCTTTTTTTACCAAAGACATGTAAAATACATGTTGGTCAAAATGTATACAGAAATTTGATTTTTAAAAAAACATTTTATTGGATATGTTTTATAGCAGAAAGTAAAAAATACTGTTTTTGTTTTCAAAAAATCTTTTTTTTTTGTTTATATTGCAAAAAATAAAAACCCCGGAGGTGATCAAACACCGCCAAAAGAAAGCTCTATTTGTGGGAAAAAAAATGGTATAGGCAGCACAGTGGCTAAATGGTTAGCACTTCCACCTGGCAGTACTAGGGTCGCTGGTTCAAATCCCAACCATGGCACCACCTGCCTGGAGTTTGCATGTTCTCCCTGTGACTGTGTGGGTTTCCTCCCATACTCCAAAGACATGCTGGTAGGTGAATTGGCTCCTGTCAAAATTGTCCCTAGTATGTGTATGAATGTGAGTTATGGACCTTAGATTGTACACCCCTTGAGGGTTAGGGACTGATGTGAATGTACAATATATATGTAAAGTGCTGTGTAAATTGATGGCACTATATGAGTACCTGAAATAAATACATGTTGTTTTAGATTTTAATGTGCCATTCACATTCTGTTCTCAAAAATGTCTCTCTTCTCCACCCAAGGGTATCTGGCTATAGGCTGGATTTAGACAGGAGCTCCACTCTGCAGTCTTCTCCACCCACCTTATTCTACATTGCCTACGATAAACTTTAGTCTTCACAAAAATGGCGCCCACCACGGCACAGTAAGACACGACAAATCAGCATCCTGAATCCTGCTCCGGCGGCCATTTTATCGGAGACTTATAGCACAGAGATAAGCGGCTGCTGGAGCAGTGAGAAGTGTGAGTTCGGCCTCTAGCGGCGGGCTCAGGAGAGGTGGGACGTCCCCGGGAGGGAAGTAGGCGGCGCCGGTGAGCGGCTGAGTCTCGGTGGCGGTGAAGTTGGTGAGTTCCGGTTGTCTGGGTGGTGATAATGACCGTTGGGGGGCGGATTAGAGGCCGGGGAGGACCGGCGGGGATTCGGGGTGATTCAGGGTTCCCAGACTGCAGGCGGAGTGACATCCAACTTTTCCTGACACTCAATCCGGCCTCCCCACTGAGGGGCTACCAGAGGGGGAGGCGAGGAGAGGGGGCCATACAGGGGTCCTGTGTATGTGATGCCCGAGGATCAGCCTGATCCCAACTATGACAGCCATATGAAACTGGCATCTTCTGCTTCTGAACATGTGGCCCTTCTGAAATATTATATATATATTTGTATTAATAATAATTTATATTCTTTGTTGGGTTTAATATATTTTAATTATTTTTTTTATTTTGGAATATTTATTTTCAGATTTTAGCTTGTTGGATTATTTAATTTATGTTTATAATTATTAACTTTGGATCATTTATTTTCACATTTTATTCTGTTGAAATTATATATATATTTTAAAATTTATGTAATGGTAATACTACTATTTTTTAATTTGCTTCATTTAAATTGTTAATAATAATAATAATAATAATAACAATAACAATATTTTAATATAATTGTATTAATTAAAATTATTATTATTTAATAATCATCATAAAATTAAATAAAAATAAATAACATGATTTTTTTTGTATCATTTGATTATTATTATTATTATTAATAGTATTCAAATGATACAAATTTCATGTTAATTTTTTGTTCATTTAAATATTATTATTAATAATAATTTTAATGAAACAAATAAAACATTATTAATGTTCTTATTACAAAGATAAAACTAATAATGAAACCACGATAAAATAAAAAAACTTGTTCATTATTATTATTATTATTATTATTGGTATTATTATTAATAATAATAGTAGTAGTGCAAAAATAAAACAAATAGTGAAACTAGTTTTTATTAATTATTATTTGTATTTGTTTCATGGAAATATTATTTAAAAAAATATAAGTAATAAAAAGTTATTAATATTATCATTACATAAGTAACATAAAACAGGATAAAATGTGCAAAAATAAATATTACATAAATCAAATCCAAAAAATAATATATAAATAATATGTAATAATTTATATCCACTTGCCCGTCAGAAGATTTAAATTCCTTCATGACCTGGTCATATTTTGCTATTTGGCACTGCACTACTTTAACTGGTAAGTGCGCTCATGCAACATTGTACCTAAAAGAAATTTACATGTATATAATTTTTTTCCCACAAATAGAGCTTTTTTTTTTTTTTTTTTTTTTTGGTGGTATTTGATCAATACTGGGTTTTTTATTTTTTGCGATATAAACGAAAAAAGACTGAGAATTTTGAAACTATTGTTTAGCAGAGAATTAAAAACAGCAGGATACCCTGTCAGTGAACACAGCTCTGTACTGTTTACAATGAGCTGTGTTCAATCAGTCATTGGCCAGGACCGGGTGATTGGCTTGTGCTGGAACGAATCACAGCACAGCCAGGCCAGCGGGCGCGCAGATCACATACTAGGTACCTGATTCAGTGCAGGGACCCACTTTGCCGCCGCACATGTATGGACTGCGAGGCGGGGAAAGCCTTTGCTGTCTATGATGGCAAGCGGATATTTAATTTGTTGTATTTTTATTTTATTTATTTTTATATTTTGTTTATTGTTAATTTAATATAAAGTAGAACTGACGGTAAACCTTTTTTTTTTTTTTTCTTCATTTTCCATAGGGCTCGGTTACATGGGCGGCCAGGAGGCAGTGAAAGTAGACAGTTGATCCACGGTCATATCGCCTCCACACCGCCTGTCAAATGGCGAAAAGTGATTCAGCGTGAATCACTTTTCTGATGGGTGACAAGGACTGCTGCACATGTAAACGAGCTCTAAAGTCGATTTCTAGCCCTTGTCATTTTGTTTTCTTTGCCTTTTTTGTCTCTCCCCCCCCCCCCACCCTTCAAAGCAAGAGATTTCACTGTCTGCCCCCATTAAAAGATTTCCCCTGTTCTGGTGACAACCCGAAATTTGGGAATTTCTTTCACTTTTACTCCCAGTGATAATGGCAAATGGAACAATTAGAGAGGGTGAAGCTCCCTAACGGGCACAGACCGTATAAATCTGATTGGTGTTCTAATCCCTCTCCACTCTATCCAAAGCTGAAAAAAAAAAAAGTTTTGCCCTTAGTTATATATTATAAATTTGTGTTGTTTTTTTATTTTTTGTTCATTTAAATATTATTTTATTATTATTATTAATAATAATTTTAATGAAACAAATAATAAAACTTATTTTTTTTATTGCAGTTGGATTATTTCTTTTTCTTCACATTGTATCCTATTTACTGTTTTATTTAATTTTGAACGATTTAACTGGATCAGCTGTGGGTGTAGGATTATAACTTTTTTTTTTTATATTCTAAATTCATGTAGTTTTTTTGTTCATTTAAATATTATTATTACTTTTTTATTAATAATAATAATAATAATAATAATAATAATGATAATTTTAATGAAACATATAATAAAACATATTACATTTTTTATTTCAGTTGAATTATTTATTTTTCTTCACATTGTATCCTATTCGCTGTTTTATTTAATTTTGAACGATTTAACTTGATCAAATGTGGGTGTAGGATTATAACTTTTTTTATATATATTATAAATTCATGTTTTTTTTTTTTTTGTTCATTTAAATATTATTATTACTTTTTTATTATTATTATTATTATTATTAATATTAATAATGATGATTTTAATGAAACAAAACTTATTAATTTTTTTATTTCAGTTGGATTATTTCTTTTTCTTCACATTGTATCCTATTTACTGTTTTATTTAATTTTGAACGATTTAACTGGATCAACTGTGGGGGTGTAGGATTATAACTTTTTTTTTGGTTGAACTGGATGGATTTTTGTCCTTTTTCAGCCAGACTAACTATGTAACTGATTTTCATGTTATCCTTTTTGGTTTATTTTTATTCATAATAAAATTAATATTGTAATATTTATTTTACATTATTAATTAATCTAGACCTCACATACATGGATGTTTAGCTCCCGTGTGCTAAGGTGTACAATCCCCAGTGCTCTCTGGTGCTATGGAGCCGCCTCTGCTGCGTACAGCCCCTAATAAAAGCGAAGGGCTGTACGCCGCCACGCTCAGTTAAACGCCAGTGTCTTCTGCTTGGCGTTTAGGCACAGATGCTCATTCGATGGTTCTTCCCAGACATAAAAGTGAGAGGAAAATACAAAGTTTTTTTTTTTTTTTTTCATAAAAATTAGATGAGGGGAAATTTTCCAGTGGGGTTACCTGTTGTGCGCTTTGGACGGGAAGTGAAAGGGAATTTTCCCTGCAGAAAGCATGACTGTCAGGAAAAAAATAAAAAAGAAAGAAAAACCTTACAGAGCTTATAATAAATTAAATAAATTAGATCTAATTAATTACACACATTAACTAGTAACTGACTAAAAGCAAAAAAAAAAAAAAAAAAAAAATAAATAAATATATATATATATATATATATATATATATATATATATAAAAATTTCTGCTATAGAAGGGTGAAGGGATAGAATGTCTATCAGGAATGTAATTGCTGTCTGTGTCCCTGTAGGAGAGATTCACTCTCTCTGGTTGTGCTGATCACCAATGTCGCTGGGAATAAAAATAAATCCCAAATTTTCAGTTGTCACAAAAATAGGGGGGAAATTTTCTGCTGGGGGTTTCTGTGAAATGTGAAGAAGGGACTCCCCCGTATATCGGAAAGTTATCTTCTCACTTAAGAGGAGTCTACAACTTTATCAATGTAAATGTATGTAGGTGAGCGCTGGCAACAAATAAATAAATAAATAGCACACAAGGTATCGGCAACAATCCCCTACAAATAGAAAATATAGAAAAGTGCAGCGCTAAAGTAAAAAGTACAAAAATTTATATTGATTTTTGTACTTTAGCGCTGCACTTTTATATATTCTACAATTTTAATCACTTCAATACCGGCACATTCCTGCCCAGGCTATTTGTTAGCTGTCGGCGCTGTCGCACTTTGAATGACAGTTGCACTGTCATGCAACGCTGTACTTATTTTACATTTTTATAACCTTTTTCACTCAAATAGAGCTTTCTTTGGGTGGTATTTAATCGGCACTGGGGGTTATTGATCTTTTGCTAAACAAACGAAAAAAGACCAAAAAATGTTAGTTTTTGTTATAACATTTTGCAAATCCGTCACTTTTCTTTACTGCTGGGCGCTGATGTGCTGCACTGCTGGCAGGGACAGCGGAAGCTCACCACACAGGAGTCCGGTAAAATGGCGTCAAACTCCTCCGATTCGCATCATTTCCTGTTTCGAAGGTTACTATGGTTAGCTTATAGCCAAAAATTATTATTTTAAATTTTTTTTTTTTTTTAATATTTTTTTTTTTTTTTTTTAAGCATACTGTCACCCTAGCAGTACAGTGTCACCATAGTGACACTGTACTGCTTGTGAGGGGTGATGAAGATAATTATTTTTTTACACTGATTGCTTTCACACCTATAAAGGCTGTAAAAACAATCATTTCTCCTTCTCTCTGGCTGCATTCTTGCAGCCATTGAGAAATACTGTGTGAGCTGTGATTGGTCATATCTTGTCACATGGTACAAGGCTGTTGTGAATAGCCCTGTACCGTGTGACCTCTGTGATCATTCACAGATTTCACTAGTAGTAAGCAATGATGTCAGAAGTGACATCTTGCTTGCTACTATTCATGTGATCACTGATTGGCCAATCAGTGATCACATGAATCGGGACCTCGCACAGAGGTCCCGTACAGCGATCGGTGTCCGGAGGACACAGCGGGCACCGGATCGTGTTGCTTCACGCCCCCAGGGAGCACGCACAGTCCAGAATGGGGGGTGCTGTTTATGAACGGCAACCCGCCCCTGCACTGCCACCATCTGGCCGTTTATATACAGCGGCCGTACGGGAACTGGTTAACCTGAAATTAACCACTTGCCTCCCGGCCTATGATCAAATGACGGCCGGGGCGAACACTTCATCCCTCTGGGAGGACGTCATATGACGTCCTTCCCGGATTGCGCTTTATGCGTTCCTGCAGGGGCTCGCTGTGGTAAGATCTGTCACTGGCCATGTACCTCGGACATGGCCGATGACAGATCTGAGTTACGGGCCCCGTTGCCAGTACCATGTGACCTGCTGTGACCAATCACAGCAGGTCACATGACAGTTGTATGCAATGAATGGCTTCCTTTCATGCCATCCATTGTATACAACTGTGTGAAGCTGTGAATGGTCACAGCAATCACATGCACAGGCTGGGCCAATCACAGCCCATCTGTGTCATGTGATTAGTCGTGGCCAATCACAGCTAACCACAACAAAAAAAAACCCTGAATGAATCAATTTCATTCAGTTAAATGCTTGCTTATAGCAGAGAAATTCTTTGCTATAAGCAATCAAATTGTGTCAAAAAAACAAAAAAACTGATCACTTCCCCCAAAGTAGTACAGTGTTACTATGGTAACATCATACTACTTTGATCATAGTGTAATATGAAAAAAAATCTTAAAAAAGAGAAAAAAATGAATAGAAAATAATTTAAAAATTATTTTTTTTTTCATACTGTCACCAGTCAGTGTCCCTGATCGCCGCCACACCAGTTATATGCTGACGCTGTACTGCACTGGTGCTGGTATGTAAAAAAAAATAAAAAATTGTGAAAATTATTTTTTTTTAAATTTCCTTATTTCTGAAAAATGACAAAGTTACAACTTCATAAAACTCGCCATGCCTGACATGAAATATGTCAAACTGTCTACTTTGCAAAAAGGGGTCATTTGGGGGGTATCTGTACTGTTCTGAGTAACGGGACCATGGCAAGCCACCTCCCCACTAGTCCAAAACCCAGAAGCGTGCAGGTGTGAGAACACCACTCCACCAATGAGAAGAGGCTGCAGGGAGGAGCTAGAGAAACACCGCCCCTTCCCATCACTAGGTCACCCACACAACCATCAGATCGAAACCTACACCATCTTGTGGCCAAAAACAAATTAGCAACTGATAACACATTTTCCCTCAGATGCAGAGATTTTATAGAACAACCCTACAGTAGATGGCTGGACCAAAAGAGAATAAAACATAACGTGTCACCAAGCATATGGAATGATTCAGAACACTAACAATAACATATAAAGTCATTTATAACTCCTCCCCAAATTACATCACCAATCTTGTCTCCAAATCTCACCCAAACCGTTCTCTCCGCTCCTCCCACCACCTCCTACTCTCTAGCTCCCTTGTCTCCTCCTCCCATGCTCGTCTCCAGGTCTTCTTCAGAGCTTCCCCTATCCTCTGGAACTCTCTACCCCAATTTATCAGACTATCGTCTACTCTGCTCACTTTTAAGCGATCTCTGAAAACCTATCTCTTCAGGGAAGCCTATCCTGCCCTCAGCTAATAATGGAATCTTCTACTCTTCCTACCAGTTCATCCCCCACAGTTACTACCTTATGTACCACTAGCCCCTCCCTCCTAGATTGTAAGCTCCAAGGATCAGGGCCCTCCTATCCCTCTTGTATTGAACTGTATTGTTGCTGTATTGTCTCCCTTTATATTGTAAAGCGCTGAGCAAACTGTTGGCGCGGTATAAATCCTGTATAATAATAATTCAATAAATATACACTATAACACCCCGGT
This sequence comes from Staurois parvus, assembly GCF_062004578.1. Classification (NCBI taxonomy): domain Eukaryota; kingdom Metazoa; phylum Chordata; class Amphibia; order Anura; family Ranidae; genus Staurois; species Staurois parvus. The sequence goes on along the minus strand of NW_028318705.1, from coordinate 806,201 downwards.
CACATCGAGTGCGATTTGGCGTGCCATGCAACTTACAAATCGTATGCCAAGTCTCACCCTATTGTCTGCTATTAGAGCTGTCCAAGTCGGAACCGCACCGGTTTCTAAAGTAGTACATGCTCTACTTTTGTTGTGATTTGCATAGACATCTGTGTCAGATGTCTTGCAAATCACAATGAAATCGTCAGGCCACCCAATTTTGAAATCGTGCGACGTCACTGTAAGTCGCACGATTTCAAAATCGGCTTTGATGTGACCGGGGGGGTAAATATGTGATAAACCAAAATGACACCCCAACAAGACAGGCGACAACGTCACACATTCTCTTGGTAGTAACCTTGATAAATTTGAATTAACCAAAAAGCTAATGTCCATGTGGGAGGGGAAGTGCATGATGGGGGTTGTGATACTGAGAAAATGATTTGTTGTTTCAGAGTTTTCTTTTTTGGGAATGTTAATATCCCACAAATACAACTATTTGTACCATAAAAGCTGTTGTATTAAACATGGTTGTCATTTCTCTGAGAGACGGTATCGGCACCTATAGAGTCCCAATTCTTTACTTTTTCTTATAATTATATGCAGTATATACCGTATTTTTCGCTCCATAAGACGCGCCTAGGTTTTAGAGGAGGAATACAAGAAAAAAAATATTCTGAACCAATGGACTGCAGACATAGTACAGGTGATGACCAGAGACTGCAGACAGTACAGGAGATGACCAGAGACCGCGGACACAGTACAGGAGATGACCAGAGACTGCAGACAGTACAGGAGATGACCAGAGACTGCGGACATAGTACAGGAGATGACCAGAGACTGCGGACATAGTACAGGAGATGACCAGAGACTGCGGACATAGTACAGGAGATGACCGGAGACTGCGGACAGTACAGGGGATGACCGGAGACTGCGGACACAGTACAGGAGACGACCGGAGACTGCGGACACAGTACAGGAGACGACCGGAGACTGCGGACACAGTACAGGAGACGACCGGAGACTGCGGACACAGTACAGGAGACGACCGGAGACTGCGGACACAGTACAGGAGACGACCGGAGACTGCGGACACAGTACAGGAGACGACCGGAGACTGCGGACACAGTACAGGAGACGACCGGAGACTGCGGACACAGTACAGGAGACGACCGGAGACTGCGGACACAGTACAGGAGAAGACCGGAGACTGCGGACACAGTACAGGAGAAGACCGGAGACTGCGGACACAGTACAGGAGACGACCGGAGACTGCGGACACAGTACAGGAGACGACCGGAGACTGCAGACAGTACAGGAGACGACCGGAGACTGCGGACACAGTACAGGAGACGACCGGAGACTGCGGACACAGTACAGGAGACGACCGGAGACTGCGGACACAGTACAGGAGACGACCGGAGACTGCGGACACAGTACAGGAGACGACCGGAGACTGCGGACACAGTACGGGAGACGACCGGAGACTGTGGACACGGTACGGGAGACGATCGGAGACTGCGGACACAGTACGGGAGATGACAACGTAGGGAAACAGGATGCATGGGAAAGTGTTCTATGAGATAGCAAAGCAGATGAAACAATTTCGGTTCACACCTATGCGATTTGTGATTGATGCCTTTTTACCGGCATGTTTTGCAGTGCGTTATGCGTTTATTGAACATGCGTTTTGCGGTGTTTGGGAAGTTTGTTACTAGGGGGAGGTGTTTGTAGTCATGCAGGTGAAAATCGCATACCTGCATTTTTTTATGCGGTTCCATTGATGTCTATTGAGCCAAAAACGCAATCTGTTGCGGGTTAAAAAAAAAAAAAAAGTCCTTGATACTTTCCAAAAAAATGCAACGACTAAAAACGCAGAGATGTGAGCGCGAACCATAGGAAATCATGTTACATGGACTGTAGTTTGTTGACAGGAAACTTGTGTGAACGTAGCCCAAGGCCCTTTCACACTGATGCGTTTTCACCTCGTAAGAAAAACGCAAGAAACATGTTTCCCTTTAAATCCTATGGGATTCTTCACACCACTGCGCTGCGGGTGCGGTGCGTTTTGAAAAGTTCTGCATGCTACATCTTTGGTGCAAAAAAAAACAAAAACGCAGGCCACAATTGAAACGAATGGAAAGTGCACCGTGTTTTGCGTCTATGGTGTGTTTTTTTGGCACATGTCCATTTTTCACGGGTGCAGGCAACCAAAAAACGCACCCGAAATGCGCTGGAAAACGTATCTAAAATGCTGCAAAAACACATATATATTTTTTAGTGCGATTTTGCGAAAAAGTTAAAGTAGCCTTAGACAGCCCTTACATGCTCCTTTTTTTTTTTTTTTTTTTTTTTTTTTTTTTTAAAACTAGCGGGATGAACAAAAAAAGAAAAGAAGAGCCAATTCTCTGTATTCTGAGGGCGGAAGACTTCCCCTCCATCTGAATACACTGGTCAGTGCTGCCGGATATAGGCCCACACTGCTCAACCAGAAAGATGACTCCACCGCTTCCTGTGTCGCCTTTGTAGTTTCATGTGTCACCTCTTCACCTCCAGCTCTCTGATTGGATGATGGGGTTGGCAGAGCCGCTCATTCATTGTCTGGTGAGGCAGGATACACAGGACGCTGTAACGTGGAGCCAGGGAAGAGCAGAGACATCCTGGGCTCTGTCCAATGTGTCCGGGATACGAGTCAGGATTGCAGATCCCTCCACAGGTACAACATTGACTTCTTTGTATTCCGGCGGTGTGCTTCCCTCTGCTGTCCACATGCAGGCGGTCTACCTGGTTGTCTCTCGGTCTGTCTCGCGGTCTCTCTCTGTCTGCCTGGCTGTCTCACGGTCTCTCTCACAGTCTGCCTGGGTGTCTTGCGCTCTCTCTGTCTGCCTGGCTGTCTCGCGGTCTCTCTCAGTCTGCCTGGCTGTCTCGCGGTCTCTCTCAGTCTGCCTGGCTGTTTCGCGGTCTCTCTCGGTCTGCCTGGCTGTCTCGTGGTCTCTCTCGGTCTGCCTGGCTGTCTCGCGGTCTCTCTCAGTCTGCCTGGCTGTCTCGCGGTCTCTCTCTGTCTGCCTGGCTGTCTCTCGGTCTCTCTGCCTGGCTGTCTCGCGGTCTCTCTCACAGTCTGCCTGGCTGTCTTGCGCTCTCTCTGTCTGCCTGGCTGTCTTGCGCTTTCTCTGTCTGCCTGGCTGTCTCGCGGTCTCTCTCGGTCTGCCTGGCTGTCTCGCGGTATTTCTCGGTCTGCCTGGCTGTCTCGCGGTCTCTCTCGGTCTGCCTGGCTGTCTCGCGCTCTCTCTCGGTCTGCCTGGCTGTCTCGCGGTCTCTCTCGGTCTGCCTGGCTGTCTCGCGGTCTCTCTCGGTCTGCCTGGCTGTCTCGCGGTCTCTCTCGGTCTGCCTGGCTGTCTCGCGGTCTCTCTCGGTCTGCCTGGCTGTCTCGCGGTCTCTCTCGGTCTGCCTGGCTGTCTCGCGGTCTCTCTCGGTCTGCCTGGCTGTCTCGCGGTCTCTCTCGGTCTGCCTGGCTGTCTCGCGGTCTCTCTCGGTCTGCCTGGCTGTCTCGCGGTCTCTCTCGGTCTGCCTGGCTGTCTCGCGGTCTCTCTCGGTCTGCCTGGCTGTCTCGCGGTCTCTCTCGGTCTGCCTGGCTGTCTCGCGGTCTCTCTCGGTCTGCCTGGCTGTCTCGCGGTCTCTCTCGGTCTGCCTGGCTGTCTCGCGGTCTCTCTCGGTCTGCCTGGCTGTCTCGCGGTCTCTCTCTCGGTCTGCCTGGCTGTCTCGCGCGTCTGTCAGTCTGCCTGGCTGTCTTGCTCTCCCTCTGTCTGCCTGGCTGTCTCGCGGTCTCTCTCAGTCTGCCTGGCTGTCTCGCGGTCTCTCTCAGTCTGCCTGGCTGTCTCGCGGTCTCTCTCAGTCTGCCTGGCTGTCTCGCGGTCTCTCTCAGTCTGCCTGGCTGTCTCGCGCGTCTGTCAGTCTGCCTGGCTGTCTCGCGCTCTCTCTCGGTCTGCCTGGCTGTCTCGCGCTCTCTCTCGGTCTGCCTGGCTGTCTCGCGCTCTCTCTCGGTCTGCATGGCTGTCTCGCGCTCTCTCTCGGTCTGCATGGCTGTCTTGCTGTCTCGCGTTCTCTCTCGTGGTCTGCCTGCCTGTCTCGCGCTCTATCATGCTTTTCATTGTCTCTCTGGAATTTAAAAAAAAGCTTAATTGGGATGACCAGATACATTTTAGCCCGGTTTCACACTGATACGGTGCAGAATTCGCAGCGTTTTCAGTGCGAATTCCACATCACAATCACACCCCGTTCATTGGAACCGTTGCGGGTGTGTATGTTAATTTAACAACACTCCTAAATTGGTCCATAAAACGTGGTGCGATGTGCAGAATCGGATCGCATAGGTGTGAATACCCATGCAATCCGATTCTAGTGGGGACCCAAAAAAGGGACATGTACCTTTTTTTTGTGTGAATGCAGTGCAAGTTTAGCCATACAAAATGTATGGCTCCAATCGCACCGCACAGAATTCGCAAGTGATTTGCACAGGAACGTGGTGCTGTTTCTGTGTGGATCCCACGCGGTTCCTGTGCGGATCCCACGCAGTATGCTGCACTACACAAGTAGGAATCCCGGGCTCAGTATTACTGAAGTAGCTGAGTTTTTCTATGCTGGATGGCGGGGTTTTCCTGGCCATGTTGGTGGCTGTCTACTCTGCTTGGACTTCCAATCACACCGCACAGAATTCGCAAGTGATTTGCACAGGAACGTGGTGCTGTTTCTGTGCGGATCCCACGCGGTTCCTGTGCGGATCCCACGCGGTTCCTGTGCGGTTCCTACGCGGTTCCTGTGCGGTTCCTGTGCGGATCCCACGCAGTTCCTGTGCGGATCCCACGCGGTTGACGTGCGGATCCCACGCGGTATGCTGCACTTCACAAGTAGGAATCCCGGGCTCAGTATTACTGAAGTAGCTGAGTTTTTCTATGCTGGATGGCGGGATTTTCCTGGCCATGTTGGTGGCAGTCTACTCTGCTTGGAGTTGTAGTCCTGTCTGTGCCCCCCTGATTTGATCTGCAGCCTGTGGGCACTCGGTCTGAAAAGGTAAAAAAAAAAGAATGGAAGTAAAGTAACAAGGAGAGATCCAGACCATCATTTTCCAATCACATTATTCTATGGCATGTTGTAGTCAGGTATGAATCTTCACATATTGTACTTGCGATATCACTGTGACATTTGTCATTCACACTTCACCTTGATGTTTAATAAAAAAAAAAAAAAAAAAGACAGTATTGTGATTTGTTTTTACTAGAAAGTACCTCGCAAATTTCCTAGTTTAGTGTAGGAATTCACATCAGGGTTTCACACGGTTCCAGGGGCAGACTGACAACTCATGGGGCCCCCGGGCAATAGGAGATTATGGGGCCCCTGTGTCTTTGCCCACACTCAAAGCACACCCAAAAAGCCTATAAAAAGGTACCAGGGGCATTTCATGGGGCCCCCTACTGACCCCAGTCCCTCGGGCAGTGCTCGAGTGTTCGAATCGTCAGTCCACCCCTGCACGGTTCTATATAAATGTATTCGAATATACTGATTGAATATATCCTGGTAATAATTGGATAGGTTAAGCTGGCATACTACAGAAAACACGCCGAGGTTAATCTACTGAAAGGGCCGGTGACTTTTTGTTTTATTTGTTTTTTATTAAATTGTGACAGTCATTTATACTTCTAAACTAATCAAGTAACTGGCTGGACTTTTTTTTTTTTTTTTCTTCTTTTTTTTTTTTTCTAAAATAGAGTTGCAGACCAAACTGTTGAGAGCAGGGAAGGGTTAAATCCTTTGGCTGTATGTCCCCCCTGGAGAGATTCCCCCACACTTCCTGTCTGCTGAATTTCAAGTCTTTGCTGTGTGCCGAGTTTCCTGTTTCTCCTCCATGGCTTGTTAACAGGCTATAAATTCCTTTTGCTGGATCAGCAGGCCTGGTGTCAGTTTCTGAGGCTCCCCGGGGGATTTCAGAGAAGGGGGGAAACAGGAAGTTTAGCTCACAGCAAAGCTCCTGGGAATCTCCGAGAGAGGAACCGAAGAGAAAATTACCACCCCCCCACCCGGGCGGGCGGGAACACAGATATTTGCTGCTGCTGAAAGGTCTGACATGTTAAAGGATGAACCCCGGGACACTTACATTTCCCCTAATACTTCCTTTCCCCAGTCTGCGTGAAACAAAAAGTAGATAAATGTTTTACTTATATCATGAAATCGTTGTTTTAAAAGTCCGTAATACCATCACATTGAGGGCTGGTTCACACTGCAGTGCAGCGGCTGGTGTGTGGTGCAGTTCAGCTGAGATCAGCGCAGTGATGAAGCACCGAGCTTCGCGGATTGCACCGTTCCATTTTTTTTCTTTTTCTTTTTTAATTTTGAGATGCCACACAGACCTGTCATAAATCTCAACTGCAGTAGATTGTCTTGCACTGCGCTGATAAAATGTACTGCATGCACACCAGGGGCGGACTGACAACTCATGGGGCCCCCGGGCAGTAGGGGATCATGGGGCCCCTGTGTCCTTGCCCAAACTAAAAAAAGCCTATGAAAAAGGTACCAGGGGCATCTCATACGGCCCGCTACTGACTTCGGGCCCTCGGGCAGTGCCCGAGTTTCCAAATGGTCAGTCCGCCCCTGATGCACACTATGCCCACACACCATCAAAACGCAGTGGTGTGAACCGGGCACATAGGAGGCAAGGCATATTGCCTTGTCCATGCGGGGGACTGCGCTGAAATAGCCACCCAACGTAATCCCACGTAATCCCACCACATGTGGTGTGAATCTACCCTGACTAGAAAGGTACAGGGCTGCCTGGGGGCTCAGACACTCATAGGACATCCTTTTCTTCTTTCAGGTCACCTTATTAAACTGCAAGTCCTACCATGCATCACGACATCATCCGATACCAGAGAGTAGGGCTGGGGTGTTCATAATATAAAAAAAATTACTAACAGTAGGAAAAATAATAACACGCACGCACGCATGCACGCACACTCCCCCCACACCTCAGTTTACAAATTTAATTCGTTCTGCAAGACTTTTCGTATTGTGAAAAATTCATAAACTGAAACACGGTTTCCCATAGGAATGCATTGAAGACCAATTAATCTGTTTCGGAGGTCAGAAAAAAGTATAAAGAGTTTTGAACAGATAAAACATTTTTTTGAAGGCATAAAGGGACATGATTGAAAAAAAAAATTGGAAATGCATTGAAAACCAAGTTAATCCGTTCTGGAGGTCAGAAAAAAAAAAAAGTTTTATCTGTTAACTCTTTGTGAAGTGCACTTTAAAAGGCATAAATAATGTACAGGGACATGATTTAAAAAAAATTAAATTGTAAATGCATTGAAAACCAATTAATCCGTTCGTATTGCGAAAAACATTTGTAAACCGAGGCAATATTTTCAATGGATTTTCATTCGTAAACGGAAAATTACGTTAACTGAGGCGGTCGTAAACCGAGGTACGCCTGTGTCTGGACCGTGTGCATGGCATTATGAAATCTGAAGACTACCAAAGAATTCTGGAGTGCAATGTAGGGCCCAATGTCAGAAAGTTGGGTCTCCATCAGAGGTCATGGGTCTTCCAGCAGAACAATGACCCAAAGCACAGGTCAAAAAGCCCCCAGAAATGGTTACAGACAAAGCGCTGGAGAGTAATGAACTGGCCAGAAATGAGTCCAGATCTCAATCCCATAGAGCTCCTGTGGAGAGATCTCAATACAGCAGTTGGGAAGAGGAACCCTTCCAATCTGAGGGACCTGGAGCAGTTGGTGAAAGAAGAGAAATTCCACTATAGGTGGAAGAAACTCATTCATGGTTTCAGTTATATTTTCCAAGGGGTGTGCTACCACATATTAAATTGAGGGTGCCAATAAAGTCCATTTTTGGAGTTTTGTGTGGATTGTGTCAGATTTGACTTTTTGATTCTCTACTTTTTTGTGTCATACCAATACAAACAAATCAAGAGAATGATGAAACATTTGTAATTGCAACAGTTTTCTGGGTGAAGTGGTGCACTATTTGACAGAAATGCAGGGGTGCCAATATTTTTGCCCATCATGGGGTGTGTGTGTATGTATGTATGTGTATATATATATATATATATATATATATATATATATATATATATATATATATATATATATATATATATATATATATATATATAGTAAGCTCCCAGGATCAGGCCCTCCTATCCCTCTTGTATTGAACTGTATTGTCTCCCGTTACACTGTAAAGCGCTGAGCAAACTGTTGGCGCGATATAAATCCTGTATAATAATAATTTTATATATATATATATATATATATATAAAAAAGCAATCAGTGTAACAAAAAAAAAATCTTCATCACCCCCCACAAGTAGTACAGTGTCACCATGGTGACACTGTACTGCTAGGGTGACAGTATGTAAAAAAAAAATAAATAAAAAATAATAATATAAAAAAAATAAAAATGTAAAAAAAAATGTTTAAAAATTATAATTTTTGGTTATAAACTAATTTGGATTTTTTTTTTTTACTAAAAAAATAACGGAATAAATTTTGGCCAAGATTTATGATGAAATATTATTTATTTGCACAATTTTATAAAAAAAAACACTTTTTTTCGACATTTTTGGACTTTTTCATTTACATAGTAAAAAAAAATAAAAATCCCAGCGGTGAATAAATACCACTAAAATAAAGCTTTATCTGTCTCAAAAAAATGGTAAAAAATTCATATGGGTACAGTGTTGCATGACCGCGCAATTGTCATTCAAAGTGTGATAGCGCTGAAAGCTGAAAATTGCCTTGGACAGGAAGGGGGTAAAAGTGTCCGGACTGGAAGTGGTTAATTGGTACAAGTGAGTTTAATTACAAATAACAGGAGCATCACAAACTTGGAATGCAATTATTTCTTACAATTTTGAGAAGGTGCTAATAATTTTGTCCAGTCCATTTTGGGGGTTTTGCGTGGAATGTGTCAGATTTGGCTTTTTTTCTTCACTTTTTTTGTGTCATAACAATACAAATAGAAGAAATAAACATGAGAACGCCTAAACATTTGTATTTGCAACAATTTTTTGGGTGAAGTGGTGCATTATCTGACAGAAATTCAGGGGTGCCAGTATTTTTGGCCAGGACTGTATATTCAAATTTTAGACCAAGCTTTTTGTTTAGAAAGCCCCTTACCTGCTCCTCACAGTCTCACCCCCGGTTCACACCGTTACGGCTGTGTGGGCTGCGTTTTGCTCGGGCTCGAGAGCCCATTCATTTGAATGGACTCCCGTGCCCATGACACGCAGGGAAAGAAGTCCCTGTACTTCTTTGGAAAACGCAGCCCACACGGGAACCTCGGTTCTCAGTACGGTTGCGTTTCCCAGTGTGGGCGGCGCACCATTAGAACTAGTGGCACCCGCCCGCGGGTCCGCAATTCTCAGTGCGGGTTGTGCGGCCGCACGGATTTTCGTGCAGACCCGCACAGATATGAACCTAGGGTTAAGCTGGCCATTAGACAGTTGGAATCAACCAGTTCTGCCGGTTCATCTACGGGCAGGCCAAATGTAACCAAGTTTATTGATCAGCTTGGGTACAACCAGCCTGTTGGATTTTACATGTGATTATCGCTAGCTGCTATTATAGTTGCTAGCAGTAATCACTGTGTTCTCTTGGCGGAGACCACTCCCCCACCAGGAGAACACAATGGCTACGCGGGAGGGATTCCCCCATCAACGACTGGGGGAGATTTACTAAAGCTGGTGCACTTGTGCATGGTAGCCAATCAGCTTCTAACCTCAGCTTGTTCAGTTAAGCTGTAGCAATAACCCCTGGATGCTGATTGGTTTCCATGCAAAAGAGTGCAAGATTCCGAGTGAACCAGCTTTAGTAACTAAACCCCACTGTGTTGATGGGGTAATCGAGTCATTTTCTTTCCATGTATGGTTGGCTTAAGGCTGGCCACATATTTTACAATTTTTTTTTTCCTCCCTGTTCAACCAGCGGTTTGAATGAAAAAAATGTGCCGATTCCCCCATCCACACAGTCAAGGTGAATGGGGGAATCCTTCTCGCTGTGCTATTGTGTTCTCATGGCGGGGAGTCTTCCTCACACATCAGTACATGATCAATATAGCCGGCGGCACTGACCTTTCGGGAGAAAAAAAATGGCATGGTGGTGGTTCAGAAGTTGATCGATAGACCAACATCTGTACAACCAGGGTGCCCATACATGGATTGAAATCAGGCCTGTCTTTGCTGAACCGGCTGAATTTCGATTCATGTATGGCTGGTGTTATTATTTTATGGCTCTGTGTGATTAGGAGAATTTGCAATCTATATAGGCAGGTGTGGATGGGTGAGACAGATGCATTCTCCATGCTGTCAATCAACTATTGTTGTCCATGGTGGGCAGGACAGACTGGGAATTTTCCTGGGCCTATCAATCAACTATTGTAGTCATACGTATGTGGGGGAGATCGGGGTACTCCCACTTGTTAACTAGCTATTGTAGTCATTGTTGGGCACAACAGATTGGAAATCTCCCAGCCTGGTAGTCACCTGTTGCAGTCATTGGTAGGTGGGACAGACAGCCTGTCAATCAGCTACTGTAGTTCTTGGGAGAGTGGGAAAGACCGGGAGTTTTCCTGGGCCTGTCAATCAGCTATTGTAGTCATTGGTCAATGGAACAGACAGGGATTCTCCTGTTGTCATTGGTGGGTGAGACAGTCTGGAGTTACACAATCTATCAATCCGCTGTTGTAGTCATTGGTGGCTGGGGCAGTCTGGAGTTACCCAACCTAACAATTGGCTGTTTTCATTGGTGGGTGGGGCAGTCTGGAGTTACCCAACCTATTAATGAGCTGTTTTCATTGGTGGGTGGGGCAGTCTGGAGTTACCCAACCTATCAATCAGTTGTTTTCATTGGTGGGTGGGGCAGTCTGGAGTTACCCAACCTATCAATCGGTTGTTTCAGTCATTGGTGGGTGGGGCAGTCTGGAGTTACCCAACCTAACAATTGGCTGTTGTCATTGGTGGGTGGCACAGTCTGGATTTAACCAACCCATCAATCGGCTGTTGCAGTCATCGGTGGGTGGGGCAGTCTGGAGTTAGGCTGGCCATACATTGTACAATTGTCTTGAAATTTTTGGTTTAGATTTACTAAAAACCATATAATATAAGGTCAAACCTAACAACACTTTAAGTTGTATCCAATTAGGCAGGCTCTTGCACTACATAGTTGAAAGTAAATCTAAAGGAAATTGGGCATAAATTGGACAGAAAATTGTATAGTGTATGGCCTGCCTTACCCAACCTATCAATTGGCTGTTGTATTCTTTTGTTGGGTGGGGAAGTCTGGAGTTACCCAACCTATCAATTGGCTGTTGCAGTCCTTGGTGGGTGGGGAAGTCTGGAGTTACCCAACCTATCAATTGGCTGTTGCAGTCCTTGGTGGGTGGGGAAGTCTGGAGTTACCCAACCTATCAATCGGCTGTTGTAGTCCTTGGTGGGTGGGGAAGTCTGGAGTTACCCAACCTATCAATTGGCTGTTGCAGTCCTTGGTGGGTGGGGAAGTCTGGAGTTACCCAACCTATCAATCGGCTGTTGTAGTCCTTGGTGGGTGGGGAAGTCTGGAGTTACCCAACCTATCAATTGGCTGTTGCAGTCCTTGGTGGGTGGGGCAGTCTGGAGTTACCCAACCTATCAATCGGCTTTTGTCATTGGTGGGTGGCACAGTCTGGAATTAACCAACCCATCAATCGGCTGTTGCAGTCCTTGGTGGGTGGGGCAGTCTGGAGTTACCCAACCTATCAATCGGCTGTTGTCATTTGTGACTAGCGCAGTCTGGAGTTAGCCAACCTATCAATCAGCTGTTGCAGTCATTGGTGGGTGGAGCAGTCTAGCCTTTTCCCAGCACATCAGTCGGCTATTGTAGTCACTGGTGGGCAGGTCCTGCCACTACTGTGAGCAGCAAAGTAATTACATCCCTCTCATCTAGGAGAACTACTAAGAAAAGCTGTTCTCTCACACAGGAGAACTACATGATTGGTGGTCATGGGGAGGGAGAGGGCGTGGCTGTCACTGGTTTTATAAATGGGAAACTGTGGGAGGAGCCCCGGAATGCATGGATTCAAAGGACATTTTGCCGATGGCTGACACAGTTATAGAAAAACAGAATACATTTACAAACACGGTTTTATATTTCTGCTTTCAGCTTTAAATATTACAAAATGTTGTGTGAATATGATAGCAGCCAAAATACTTAATATGAACATCATCCACTGTAATTTGGGTAATCTTGGGTGAAATTTCATTTTTTTTTTCCTGATCTTCATATTTTTATTTCCTTTTGAAGGGCCGAGAGTTGACTCCAGTCAGTACAAAACCCGCTTTTGGATAAACGTCTATACAGTCATACAAGTAAGCTTGTGTTTGTTTGTTTTTTTTCTTTTTATTAAAACACTGATTGTTCAAAGCTGTAAAAACGATAAACCTAGTCACCCATGTTACAAGCTGATCTGTGCAATCTCATGTAGAATTTGCAACAGCCTTTGTAATGTGAGGACCTTCTTAATGTGATATGTTTTGAATAAGTGTCTAGGAAGGCTCTCATACTACATAGTTGCTGGTAAATGGAAAGCTCACCATGTTACAATCTCCTGTTGGATCTGCCATCAGCTCTGTAGTGTTAGGGCCAGCCAGCGTGGTTGGATACAAATTGATTTGCTAGAAGGTAGGTCCTCATAGGAGTAGGTCCTCATAGGAGTAGGTCCTCATATTTCATTTATTGCAGGAATTCTAAGACGTTGTGCAACCAGATTGTAACGTGTCAGGAGATCGGACAGTCTGTGTGCAGTAAGATTGTAAGGTGTTTAGAAAGCTTTACAGAAGATGGATCTGTAATATAACCAAAAGACATTTCAGCATTTTTACCCCCTTCCTGTCCGAGGGAGCGCGCAATCCAAAATGGCGGGCGTCGCTTATGAACGGCAACTCACCCCTGCACTGCCACCGTCCGGCCATTTATATACATGGGCTGGGCAGGAAGTGGTTCTAAACCCTTAAGGTTTTTTTTTTTTTTTTTTTTTTTTTTTATACCTTTACCACTTCCAGTCCGGACACTTTTACCCCCTTCCTGTCCCAGGGAGCGCGCAGTCCAAAATGGCGGGCGTCGTTTATGAACGGCAACCCGCCCCTGCACTGCCACTGTCCGGCCATTTATATACATGGGCCGGACGGGAAATGGTTCTAAACCTTAAGGTTTTTTTTTTTCTTTTTTTTCCTTTACCACTTCCAGTGCGGACACTTTTACCCCCTTCCTGTCCCTGGGAGCACGCAGTCCAAAATGGCGGGCGTCGTTTATGAACGGCAACCCGCCCCTGCACTGCCACCGTCCGGCCATTTATATACATGGGCCGGACGGGAAGTGGTTCTAAACCCTTAAGGTTTTTTTTTTTTTTACCTTAACCACTTCCAGTCCAGACACTTTCACTCCCCCTTCCTGTCCAGGCCAGTTTTCAGCTTTCAGCGCTATCACACGTTGACAATTGTACGGTCATGCAACACTGTACCCATATGAATTTTTTAGCATTTTTTGGAGACAGATAAAACTTTATTTTGCTGGTGTTTATTCACCACTGGGATTTAAATTTTTTTTTTTTTTTGCTATATAAATGAAAAAGCCCTTACAAGTCAGCAGGATGTCTCTCTGTATGTGTTATTGTTCTGCTTTGCCCCTGCGAGGGCGTATTTTTAGCTTGTTATATTCTTAAAAACAAAACTTTCTTAATAAAAATATTGAAACAGAAAAAGTCCAAACATTTTGAAAAAAAGTGTTTTTCTTATAAAATTTTGCAAATAAATAATCTTTCTTTTTAGTAAAAAAAATAACCCAGATTGGTTTATAACCAAAAATTATAATTTTTCAAAGTTTGTTTTTTTTTACATTTTTATTTTATTTTTTTTTATTATTATTTGTTTTTTTTTAACATACTGTCACCCTAGCAGTGGAGTGTCACCATACTTGTGGGGGGTGATGAAGATTATTATTATTATTATTTTTTTTTTACACTGATTGCTTTTACACCCATATTATTTCTGTTTTTTTAACTTACTGTCAGCATGGTGACACTGTACTACTTGTGGGGGTGATGAAGATTTTTTTTTTTTTTACACTGATTGCTTTTACACCCATAAAGGATGTAAAAGCAATAATTTCTCCTTCTCTCTGGCTGCATTCTTGCACTCATTGAGAAGAACTGAGTGAGCTGTGATTGGTCACAGCTTGTCACATGGGTGTTTGTGAATAGCCTTGTACCATGTGACCTCTGTGCTCATTCACAGATTTCACACGTAGTAAGCAATGATGTCAGGAAGTGACATCTTGCTTACAACTATTCATGTGATCACTGATTGGCCAGTCAGTGATCACATGATCAGGACCTCGCACAGAGGTCCCGTACAGCGATCGGTGTTCCACTGTGTTCCTCCGGACACAGTGGGCACCAGATCGCGGTGCCGCACTCTCCCAGGGAGTGCACACAGGCTAAAATGGCGGGTGCCGTTTATGAATGGCAACCCGCTCCTGCACTGATCCTGTCTAGCCGTTTATATACACGGGCCGGACGGGAAGTGGTTAATACATACTCTGCATTAAGATTTTAAAAAAAACCTTCTGTGCTGCAGGATCACCCTCTTGTACTTACCCGAGTTCAATTTTTTTTTGATCCAGTGCTGTGCATGAGAGCAGTGGCTCTCTCCTCTCTCTGCCTCCTCACAGTGCAGGTGAATAGTAGCGGGAGCCATTGGCTCCTGCTGCTGTCAATCAAATCCTGTGACATGGGAGCGGGGATGAGGCAAAGCCTTGCTGTCTGTGGCAATGGCCGCAGGCAGCGGAGATCGAGCCCCACAGGAGTGACCCCCTTAGCAAGTGGTCTTGCTTGGGGGGGGGGTGCTACTCGGAAGCCAGGAGCTCCAGTGAGGGACCCCAGAACATGAGGATCGGGGATGCTCTGTGCAAAACCATTGCACAGAGTAGTTAAGTATAACATGTTTTGTTATTTATTTATTATTTAAAAAAAAATGTTTAATATTTTAATCCTAAAAATATAAGAGATTCATCCTAAAAACCAGGGCTGAAACAACTAATCGACATAATCGATGAAAATAGTTGACAACTATTTTCTGTAATCAATTGGTCAGCCGACCTTTTGGCCTGCATACAGAATGCAGTATTTGTTTACATATCAGAAAATACAGTGCAACGCACATACAGCTCAGTACACCGATTATACATGTCAATAAGTGCCTGAGAACCTGTGAATGTGTCAGGAGCAATGCTTCATGGGACATGTAGTCCAGGGCAGGAGAAGGAACTGAGTAATTCTAAGGGCAGAAGTTTACCTTGCTATAAAGGGACTCCATCAGGGGCGAACTGACCATTCGAGCACTCGGGCACTGCCCGAGGGCCCGGGGTCAGTAAGGGGCCCCATGAAATGCCCCTGGTACCTTTTTTTTATAGGCTTTTTTGGGTGTGCTTTGAGAGTCGGCAAGGACACAGGGGCCCCATGATCCCCTATTGCACGGGGGGCCCCATGAGTTGTCAGTCCGCCCCTGGACTCCATAATATACTTTGTGGCTTGCTATAGGGGCACTCTGAACACAAGAGGAGCCAGAAGCGCCGGCGAGGGACCCCAGAAGAGGAGAATCAGCTTGCTCTGTTCAAAACCATTACACAGAGCAGGTACGTGTAACATGTTTGTTGTTTAGAAAAAAAAATCCATCCTTTACGATCACTTTAACCGCTTACCCTCCAGAGGATTTACCCAACTTCCATTTTTTGCGGTAGGGCGCTGTGTTACTTTAACTGACAATTGCGCGGTCATGCAACATTGTACTTAAATTAATGTCCTTTTTTCCCCACAAATAGAGCTTTCTTTTGGTGGTATTTGATCGCCTCTGCGGTTTTATTTTTTGCGCTATAAACAAAAAAAGACCGACAATTTTGAAAATAAAAAAAACAATTTTTTAACTTTTTGCTATTTAAACATGCCCAATAAAAAATGTAAAACAAATTTCATCATAAATTTAGGCCAAAATGTATTCTACTCCATGTCTTTGCTAAAAAAAAAAAAAAAATCCCAATACGTGTAAATTAGTTGGTTTACATGAAAGCTATAGCTACTACAGATGGCGGTATATACACTGGAATTTTTATTTATTTATACTAGTAATGGCGGCGATCAGCAACTTATAGTGGGACTGCAGTGGGCATTCTGGCACTAAGGGGGAACTGACTAATTGTCACTGACATCCCCAGTGACACCAAGACAGTGATCAGTGCTAATAAAAAGCACCGACACTGTACTAATGACACTGGGCAGGAAGGGGTTAACATCTGGGGCGATCAAATGGTGAACTGTGTGCTGTGTTGTGTTTTACATAGTGTGCTGTTTTACTGTGTAGACAAGCTGCTTTGTATTGCTCTGCTGTGCAGAGCAATACAAAGCAGCCTGTTTGTGCTGACAGGGGAGAGATCTGTATTGTTTACATACAGACCTCTCCCCTGTCAGTGTTTCTCGGCGATCGAGAGTCGGCAGCCGGGACCCGGTGATTGACATGCCAAGGAGCCAATAGCGACGCGGGTAGGGACCGCACGCCCCTCTACCCGGAAATACAAAATCATATATATATATATATGTGTATGTGTGTATATATATATATATATATATGTGTGTGTATATGTATATGTATATATATATGTATGTATGTATGTGTAATTTTGCACATCCCTGCTGTCCTGTAGCAGTCCCTCTGCTATAGGGTGGTCAGGAAGTGGTTGATATAAAAGATTTCTATCCCCCTCCACCCTTCATGTAGCTTCATGTCTGACTCCCATTTAAAATTCCTTATATATCTGACTTCTGGGTATATTTATTTATATATATATATATATATATATATATATATATATATATAATTACTTTCACTGTTTCACAGTAAAAATGAACTTGTACTGATAAACTGCTGTTTTTGTTCTATAAAGGGCTAATTTTTGCTTTTTTAGCCCCATCTTGACAGGTGTTCTAAAAACATGCTGCTGCTACAACTAAAGTTCTTATGCTGGCCATACATACATTTGATTTTTGGAAGAGAGAATTTGTATGAATATTCGTATGAAAATTCTTTGTATATGAATGGACGAATGTTGTTAAAACTTTTCACTTGATTTTAACACTTAATTTTAAAATTAATGTAATTCGTGAATGAAAACCACATATACTGTCCGAAAATTCATTAGATCAAAAAAAGTTTTTTTTTTTATTTGGCTCCTTTGAATTTTTCCGTCACTGTGGTCGAAAATGAATGTCAATTTGACCCCACAAACGATTAGGAAATAGAACGAACGTTCTTAAAATTAACAAAAAGGAAAAATTGACAGCAGGCACAGGTATTTATTATTAATATTTCAGGTACTTATATAGTGCCATCAATTTACACAGCGCTTTACATATATATTGTACATTCACATCAGTCCCTAACCCTCAAGGGGTGTACAATCTAAGGTCCCTAACTCACATTCATACATACACATACTAGGGACAATTTAGACAGGAGCCAATTCACCTTCAGCATGTCTTTGGAGTAGTAGCATGCCTATGACAAGAGAGTCTGTCCTCCATAATATTTTATTACAGTCTTGTCTGAAAATCTGCAAAACCATGTTTTTAGGTCTTTTTTTTTTTTTTAAATTATAATATAATTAAATATATAAATTAAATAATATATAATTAAATAATTTTATAATATAAATTTTGATCTAGGAGTCTGATGATATGCACCAGAATCAATCTCTAATAGTACATACATCTCGTCTGTCTGTTATTTTCAGAGTGGATTAGATATTTTGTTTCCTAACCAGCTAGTTATTTATATTTCCCACTGCATACATATATTCAAGAATAAATGGTCTTTTTTTTAATTAATTCAGTTATACATCACCCTTTTTTGAGGTTTTTATACGATTTTAATCAAATCAATAAATCGGCCAACTAATCGATTATGAAAATAATCGTTAGTTGCAGCCCTACTAAAAACTTTGTTATAGTGAGCACATTTCTGGCTAATAATTGAGGGTAGACTTGGGCTCAGAGTTGAGGGGTCACTAGTAAACTGAAAGTCATTTTAGAAAGGTCATAGCAGGTACCTTGTGTTGCTAACAGGTTGGCAGACCTTTTAACCACTTGCCCCCCAGAGGATTTACCCCCCTTCCTGACCAGCCCATATTTTTGCAATACGGTGCAGCAATACTTTAACTGACAATTGCGCTGTCATGCAATGCCGCACCCAAATGAAATTTATGTCCTTTTTTTTCCCTACAAATTGAGCTTTCTTTTGGGGGTATTTGATCGCCTCTGCATTTTTTTGTTTTTTTATTTTTGCGCTATAATCAAAAAAAGACAATTTTGAGGAAAAAAAAACAAAATTTTTGACTTTTTGCTATAAAACATTTCCAGGAAAAAAATTAAAAAAATCTAATTTCTTTATAAATTTAGGCCAAAATGTATTCTGCAACATGTCTTTGCTAAAAGAAATCCCAATACGTGTAAATTAATTGGCTTACGTGAAATTTATAGCGTCTACAAATGGCAGGATATATACTGGAATTTTTATTTTTATACTAGTAATGGCGGCGATCAGTGGGGGAACTGACACTAACTGTCACTGACATCCCCATTGGCACTAATACAGTGATCAGTGCTAATAAAAAGCACTGACACTGTATTAATGGCACTGGGCAGGAAGGGGTTAACATCTGGAACGATCAAAGGGTTAACTGTGTGCCGTTTTACTATGTGTTATGTTTTACTAGGAAGGCATGCTGTTTCACCGGCCGTCCTGTATTCCAGGAGGCTGGCATCTTCAGTGTGGGCACCCGGCTGTGATAGCTTGCGGCTTCACAGCCGGGTGCCCACTGCACATGCGCGAGTAGCGCTGCGCTTCATGAATGGTCCTGTAGTCTTCTGGGACCTGCCATGTGTCCCAAAAGACTACAGGGAGGGAGGGAGGGAGGATACCTTCCGTTTCCAATCGCCTAGGCCAGTGGTGGGCATCCTTTTTTTTCAACTGAGGCAAATCTCGCCAAAACCACGATTGAAATTTATTTTGAGAGCCACATTTTTAAAACTGAAAATACATAGGATGGTACACTGTTTTTAGTTTCAATAAGTTTTTATAGTAATTCATCCCCCATATAGTAATTCATCCCCCATAGTAATTCATCCCCCATAGTAATTCATCCCCCATATAGTAATTCATCCCCCATAGTAATTCATCCCCCATATAGTAATTCATCCCCCATATAGTAATTCATCCCCCCTATAGTAATTCATCCCCCCTATAGTAATTCATCCCCCCTATAGTAATTCATCCCCCCTATAGTAATTCATCCCCCATATAGTAATTCATCCCCCATAGTAATTCATCCCCCATAGTAATTCATTCCTCATATAGTAATTCATCCCCCATATAGTAATTCATCC
This sequence comes from Staurois parvus, assembly GCF_062004578.1. Lineage (NCBI taxonomy): Eukaryota > Metazoa > Chordata > Amphibia > Anura > Ranidae > Staurois > Staurois parvus. The sequence continues at coordinate 786,691 of NW_028318705.1, read as the reverse complement.
CCCATATAGTAATTCATCCCCCATATAGTAATTCATCCCCCCTATAGTAATTCACCCCCCCATAGTAATTCACCCCCCCATAGTAATTCATCCCCCCTATAGTAATTCATCCCCCCTATAGTAATTCATCCCCCATATTAATTCATCCCTCATATAGTAGTAGTAAGTAAGTAGCAAGTAGTAAGCCAAGTCCCCCCTGTGTCAATTCACTTACCTTTGCTCCGCGCGTTCCTCTCGCCGTGTTCCCGCGCCGTTCCGGTCTTCAGGGCGGACTGTGAGAGGAGCCTAGCTCCTCTCACGTTCGTCACGCTGCCCCGCCTACACACATCCTGACAGCCAATCACTGGCTCTCAGAATGTGAGTAGCAGCGAGACTGGCCAATCATTGCATTTGAGCGCGCTGCCCTGGCTGTTTTTTTTTTGGATCACACTGCAGAGTCCCTGCCGCCCGAGAGGAGGGAGGGGAGCGGGCGCCCGGCACACAAGAGCCGCATTAAAGCGTGTAAAGAGCCGCATGTGGCTCGCGAGCCGCGGCTTGCCGACCACTGGCCTAGGCGATCGGACTGGAAGTGGGAGCGGGTACCAGTCAAATTCGGGTACCCGCTCCCACCCCCCCTCCCCCGCCACTCAAAGGTGCCTTTGTGGGGAGTGGGGCAGCAGTCCTTAAAGCGGAACTTTCCCTTTTGGGTGGAGCTCTGCTTTAACAAGGCAGATAGGTAAAAGAAATGCTCTCCCTTCACATCTGCTCCTGGTTGTCCTGCTGTCTCTCTGCCTCCTCCCCCCTTCCGGTGGTAGCTTTGCTCATGCAAAAGAGGAGCTTGGAGCATGCTGACTACTGAGGGGGAGGCATTGGCACTGGTTGTTAAGGACCCCAGCAGGTTCTGGCTCCTTAACAACCACCCGTCAGCATTCTTAACAACCAATCAATAGCTGGTTGTTTGGGACCCCAGCAGGTTCTGGCTCCTTAACCACCCGTCAGCATCCTTAACAACCAATGAATAGCTGGTTGTTAAGGACCCCAGCAGTTCTGGCTCCTTAACCACCCGTCAGCATCCTTAACAACCAATGAATAGCTGGTTGTTAAGGACCCCAGCAGGTTCTGGCTCCTTAACAACCACCCGTCAGCATCCATAACAACCAATGAATAGCTGGTTGTTAAGGACCCGGCACCCCACGGCTATTCACTCAGATGTGCTGTAATGCAATGCATTTAAAATTTGTTTTAGGAGTACTGCAGTGTGCATGCAGCTTCTCTGCAATATGAAAGCAGCCTAAAGGTTTTTTACCTTGATGCATCATAGCAAAAAAACGCCCCACTACTTTTCCTAACCACCCTCATCCCTAAACCATTACCCGAGTCCTGTCACCGGTCCAGAGCTATCCCTGCTGTAGCACCGCTCCTCTCACAGGAGACACTGCGGGCAGCAGGTTCCATAGTTGCAGTGCCACTGCAGCTGCAAAGTAAACAGTCTATTTGCTTTTAGCAAATCAACCCCTGAGTCTCTGTAGTGATCTTTGGGGATGAATTAATCAACAGTGCCTGCAGCTATAGGGTGCCAGTGAGAGCTTGTTCTCAAGCTTCTTTTAATCGTTAGGAATATGTAAATGCTTGAATGTCCATAACGTACCAAGAACCTGGCCACAGGTTTTCTTTATTTCATCAGTGTTCCGAGACCTCAGAGGACAACAGCAAGTGTAGAGGAAGTTACAGAGTTTGCAATGTGTGTGCGGTAAATATTGAAATCATTTTTAAAAATGTACTTGCGTTCTTATTCCTGATGTCATTTTGTTTTCACAGGATGCCGGCGTGCTTCGTAAAAGGATGTTCTTTTAGTTGGCGTCAGAAGGATCCCGACATCACCTTGCACGTCTTTCCACGCGATCCGGGAATGATAAGGAAATGGCTCCTGCAAATCTATCGTAGTGAGGAAGGCCTTGAGGAGTTTGTTGAAAAGATACAGAACAGCAAAAAAGGCGTCTACCGTATCTGTTCCAGACACTTTGCCGCTGATTGCTATGAAAAGAAAAAACTTGGGAAGGTGTTCAGAAAGGATGCCATACCCACCATTTTCCCTTGGCTTCAGCCATATCCTTTGGAAGAGGAGCGTGTGGATCACCCGTATGCCAAAAAGAGGAAGATGGACACCGACTTGCCGGAGGAATATTTTGACGACATGTCAGCTGAAGAAACTATTAAGCCCTCTGTACTTCCTGCGTCCTCCCCTGTGCCCACTTCTGTACCTACGCCTCAGGAGTTTGTGATGTCACAGTTTGCAAGTAAAATGCGTACCCACAGCTTTCCCGAATATCCAGCTTCACAGAACAGTGTCTGCATGACAGAAGACATGGCCAACTACTCGCCATCCTGCCAGAGCACGGAGGAGGTGGGGTATTACGGTCTCCCCCCTCATCCAAGGGGGAAGAGATATTATCGACCAAGGACTCGCCGCACAGTTGGTACAATGACTCGACGTTATCCAGGAATGTCACACAAAACAATACAGGTCGACAGACCAATAGGAATGAAGGATAAAGCTGCGCAGATATTGCGAAGGCCACCGCACAGGTCTATAGCACTTCAGTGCAACCTTGCCAAACTTCCTGCACTAACGCATGCAGGAAAACCACAGTCAACTAAACCAATCATTCAAAAACTTGATGATCTTCACTCAAACCCCAACACGGCCTCATTTGCAGATTTCGTTGAAAACTCCATGACTATTCAAGTCATAGAAGAGGAGGAAGAACCGCCAATGTCGCCAGGTCTGTCCTCTATTGAGAGCTTTGCAGATGCACAGTCTGACGCAGAACCCGAGGAAATGTCCGTTCCTGACCTTGATGAAGCCTATAGCCCGTGTGTAGAGGTGGAGGAGGACTGTAGTCAAGAAATGAATGAAAATATTCCAGCGGATCCAAAAGAGGCCGACATTACGCCTATTTTGTTGCCTGAGGATCAAGCTCCGGTGGACCATGTCAAAGAAAGGAAATTTATCGTTTTTGAATCCTGTTTAAATAAGTTACTGATGTGTTGCAAGTGTTTGAAGATGGCAAGCTGCCGTGGAAACATAACAAAACTAAAAAAATATCGGATTGGCTCAGCAGTTTTAGTAACTGCTGTCTGTTCAATGAAGCATGAATTTCACTTGTGGACTAGCCAGCCCATGATTGGCCGAATGCCCATTGGAAACCTTCTCATATCTTCCAGCACTTTATGCAGCGGATCCAATTTTTTTAAGGTAGAGAGTTTTTTCCGGCTCGCTGGAATTCTTGGAATCTCGCAGCCTACCCATAACAGTAACCAGAACCTTTACTTATTCCCCACGATTGATCACCATTGGAAGCTAGAAAAAAAAAGCATCATCCAAGACGTGCAAAGCAGACCCGTAGCGCTAGTGGGTGATGGCCAGTGCAAGTCCTACGCTTCTCGTGCCAAATACTGCACCTACAATTTCTTGGAATACCAAACTAAAAAAATAGTTGACTTTCAAGTGGAAGCGTTAGATCCTTCTGATCCCCCTACGGGCCTTGAAAAAAAGACATTCCGAACAGCCCTCGACCGGATAATCAAGGAAAAACTGAATGTCCGTGTCCTCTGCACAGACCGGCATGCAGGAATAAAAAAGCTGTTAAGGAAACACTACAGTCGCATCAAACACCAGTATGATGTCTGGCATGTGGCCAAGTCTGTGGGCAACAAGATGGCAAAGGCCAGCCGGAAGCATGGCTGTCATAAACTGGCAAGGTGGATCAGGCCTGCCAAAAGCCATCTCTGGTGGTCGGTCAGAACCTCTAAACAGAATTCAAGTTTACTGAGAGAAAAATGGATCTCTATTGCACACCATGCGTCAAACCAACATCATTGGGATGAGGCAACTCTATACAAGTCCTGCCATCACGACGAAGAAGAGGAGGAAGAGGAGAACAAGGAATGGCTTGTGGCAGGTTCAGAAGCCCACCTCCAACTAAAGGGCGTTGTGCTTGACGAAAGCCTGCTTGAGGACCTCAATCAACTTTCCAATTTTTGCCACGCTGACGAACTTCAGGTGCTTCGTACCATCACCGGAAAGTACCCTGCAAAACGAACTCGTTATTCTGTTGACGGCTTGGTGGCCCGTTCACAGCTAGCCGCTCTGGATTATAATCGGAATATTGGCCTGATACAGGGCGTGCTAAAGGCAGCATCTTATGGCGCAAGCGGAAAAGCCAAAAAGGATTGGGTGGAATCCAAAATTTACAACCCCGCCAACCAGGACTTTATGAAGGATATCATAGCTGACGTTCTGTCTTTTGCCGATGGAAAGAAGAATTTTGGTAGGGAATCCCAAAGTTCAGAGGTGACCAAAAAGACTTCCCCTATTCAGAGGCCAGCCAGATGGAAAATGATGAACAAATGTATTTACAGATTTCCTGAATTGATTGAATAGATGGACCTGTGCAGGATAGTAAAGGCAAGACTGGTCCTTTATAGTCTAATGAACACATGTTACTTGTGTGTATATATAGCCTTTTTTTTACTTTTTTTTTTTTTTTTTTTTAACCTTTTTTTTACATTTTAATGTTTTGTTGTCATGCTAATTTCTTGTCTTTTGAATTGCAATTGCTCATGCTTAGCTACTTAAAGTGGAACTTCAGTTATCCCCCCTTTGTGGTCGATGAGTGTGAAAGATTGCAGTTGGGACTGCTGCAATATTATTATTATTTTTTTTTTTTTGAGGTAGGATAAGTGAGTAGATTTTCTTGTTGGTTGCCCTCAGTTCCTATGTTTTCATCCGGGCAGGAAGCTTGAAATATCTCTAGCCAGGATGCAGAGATAAATAAAAGCCCGACAGAGGTTCTAACCCTTCTCAACTCTATTCATCCCCAACACCCCCCCCCCCCCCCCATCGTAAAAGCAAAAAAAAGTTTTGGCTGAAGTTCCCCTTCAAAGTATGTCTATACAAATTCCCTTTAAAAACTATGTAAGTACAGAAAAATACCTGCTGACCCTTCCTGAAATCCAGTGTGCTAATTTCCAGTTTGAAGCTGGTCTCCAGGTTTCCTGTGACTTTTTAAATTGCTTGGACCAAGCTGGTCCAAACAATCTATTTCCTTCACCAACCACTGCACTGTCTCTAAGCGCTCTATGAACTATATGTAGCTTCAGCTGCATACAGTACACAGTGCTGGTTTCCAGCTGTGAGACAGAGACTTCCCATCTCACACCCAGAACAAAACAGAGTCGGTCTGAGTGACGCTCAGCCATTCATAGGCATCTTCGTATTCACTGTGTTTCGTGAATGAGAAACTAAAAGTCCCAACAGCCTTAGCGCTGTACAGGCAAGCAAATATACTGACAGATCTGCAGGAGACCTGCATGGCGCTGGTGCAATGCTTTACAGGCTCCTGCAGACAAAAATAATAAATGCACATTTATTAGGGGAAGGCGTTCTGTAGCCCATCAGGGGGAGAACTAGACAGTGCAGAGGCCGCCCTGTCAGCAACTTATGAGCACACTGGGTTTCGGGCAGGATGACCGGTATTTTCCTGTTCAGAATACAAATGGGAAAATAGCACAAATTAGCAATGATTTACTGCTTATGTTCTTTTTTATATGAGGCTGACATTTTATACAAAGACGCATGTGGATCATGACTGTGTTGTTAAAGCCTGCTTAAGTTCCATATATTTTTCATTTTGTTGCCAGTTTACTATAAAACAAGTACAGACAAATCTGTTTTTATAAGAGTTGATTCTGAGCGATTTCTTTCTAATTTAAAGTACACTTTCTATTTCAATATTTTTATTAAGAAAGTTTTGTTTTAAGAATACAACAAGCTCAAAATACGCCCTCGCAGGGGCAGAGCAATAACACATAAACAGACATCCTACTGACTTGTATTAGTCAAATAACGAAATGTCCAATGACAGCAAGAAGGGATGGCAAAAAGCTGAACCAAATAGCATCAGTAATCCAACATAATATTGTAAAAAAAAGAGGAAAGAAGAAAGGGTAGAAGAAAGGAAAAAAGAAAATTAAACAAAAGGGAATCCGAAAGAAAACATGAAAGAAGGGAAACTAGAAGGATCACGGATCCAGGGCTAGCATGGGCAGCGACTATAGGAGGCCATAACTAGTAGGAGGCAGGGATGGCAAGGAATAACGTATCCAAGGTTCCCAAACCTTAAGGAATCTCGGATGAGAATCATGAAGAATGCTAGACATCTGTTCATTGAACAACATAGCATTCATCCGGGTCTTCACCCCCTGGAAGACAACCGAAGGGGTTCTCTAAGCTTGAGCTATAGCACTTTTTAAAGTACACTTTCATGTTATAAGTGGTCCATAGAGTAATTTTCCACCATGTCCCCAATAACCAGATCTAATGTATCATAGCTGGTATTTTGTATGTGGAACCTGGGAAGAAATGTTTCAGGCGGATGCTCAAATGAGAGGCTTATTGGTCTTTGGCCCTAAATGTCATAGGCAGCATTCTGAACTTTTGGTGGTGGGTATACACGGCCTCATGCACATCCTATGCCATAAAACCCACTCGGGAATTCAATAAAGCAGCAAAATCACTTTTCCAATTGTATAGCCCCTTTAATGTGGTTCGAACCTAATTCACCAACGCCTGGCGCCAGTTTCGCAAACTGGCGGTGATCAAGACCAGCTCAAAGTTTGCATATGGGGTAGATGAGGGATTGTGTGTTCAGTACGTTATTAATAATTTGAATGTGTTCTACAATTGCTTCATTGGTTGCTAGGACAAAGGTCGCCAGCGTTCTAGTAACCAAAGACACAGTCACACACAACTGACAGCGGGCAGAGCTTGTTGGGGAACTCTGGTAGACTAGTTCTTCATCAGGTCCGCCTTGCCTGTGATTGACAGCGGAGGGCAGTGGGTGGATTTTATAGCTGCTATTCAGTCCGCTAGCAGCTTTGGAATCTGCCCACTGCCATCCACTGTCAATCGCAGGCAAACTGGACCTGGTGGAGAACTAGCCTACCAGAGTCCCCCCAACAGGCTCTGCCCGCTGTCAGTTGTGTGTGACTGTGTCTTTGGTTACTAGAACGCTGGCGACCTTTGTCCTAGCAACCAATGAAGCAAATGTAGAACACATTCAAATATATTAATGTATTGAACACACAATCCCTCATCTACTCCATATGCAAACTTTGAGCTGGTCCTAATCCACCCACCGGAAAACTCAAAGTCATTGTTGCTGTGCCTGTTGAACATCCGTTCCTCCATGCACAAGCACCCTCACACTTAAAGGCCTGTCTACCCAACAGGCTCAACTACCATGAATTTGAGATGTGGGGGGGGGGGGGGGGGGATGCCTTATGAGGAATTCTGAAACCAATTTCCCCATCAGGTCCACCTTGCCTGCGATTGACAGTAGATAGCAGTGGGCTCCTAGACTGAATAGCATCCACTGCCCTGTCAATCACAGGCAAGGCAAACCTGATGTAGAAATAGTCTCAGAGTACCCCATCAGGCTCTGCCCGCTCAACAGGCGCAGCAACAATGACTTCGAGTTTTCCGGTGGGCGGATTAGGACCAGCTCAAAGTTTGTATATGGGGTAGATGAGGTATTGTGTGTTCAGTACATTAATATATTTGAATGTGTTCTACATTTGCTTCATTGGTTGCTAGGAGGAAGGTCGCCAGCGTTCTAGTAACCAAAGACACAGTCACAACTGACAGCGGGCAGAGCCTGTTGGGGAACTCTGGTAGACTAGTTCCCCATCAGGTCCAGCTTGCCTGCGATTGACTGTGGATGGAAGTGGGCAGATTCCAAAGCTGCTAGTGGACTGAATAGCAGCTATAAAATCCACCCACTGCTCTCCGCTGTCAATCACAGGCAAGGCGGACCTGGTGAAGAACTAGTCTACCAGAGTTCCCCAACAAGCTCTGCCCGCTGTCAGTTGTGTGTGACTGTGTCTTTGGTTACTAGAACGCTGGCGACCTTCGTCCTAGCAACCAATGAAGCAAATGTAGAACGCATTCAAATATATTAATGTACTGTACACAGAATCCCTCATCTACCCCATATGCAAACTTGGAGCTGGTCCTAATCTGCCCACCAGAAAACTTGAACTCATTGTTGCTGCGCCTGTTGAATGGTCAGAGCCTGATGGGGAACTCTGAGAGTATTTCCACATCAGGTCTGCCTTGCTTGTGATTGACAGCGGAGGGCAGTGGATGCTATGCAGTTCAGGAGCAGCTTAGGAATCTGCCCACTGCCATTTACTGTCAATTGCAGGCAAGGTGGACTTGATGGGGAAATTGGTTTTAGAATTCCTCATAAGGCGCCTCCCCACCCTACAGCGCAAATTCATGGGCGTTGGGCCTTTTGGGTGGACAGGCCTTTAAGTGTGAGGGTGCTTGAGCATGGAGGAACGGATGTGCAGCATGGACACCCCAACCTCACTATTGGCATCAACAGATTCATGCATCGGTCTATGGTACAAAAAACAACAGCTTCGGTGAGGCACATGCACATTGTGTAAAAGTGCAGTTACGCAAATGGCATGGTTGCTGGTTGTCTGGTGTCTTTGTAGATATCCTGACCCCTCGCCCAACTTTCATGTTGGTCTTTGTTGATATGAATTTGGTGGCTTTCTGAAATTGCTAAACCTGCTTGTTTCCAACCGATATTAGCCTGCTGCCAGACATTCCATTTTCCAGCAGCAATTTCCTTATATTGTAGTCTATGCATCATCTCAAGCTGGTGCCATGACAGTGTGTCCGCAAGAGCGGATTGACCATTTGGAAACTCGGGCACTGCCCGAGGGCCTGGAGTCAGTTGGGGGCCCCATGAGATGCCCCTGGTACCTTTTTCATAGGCTTTTTTGAGTTTGGGCAAGGACACAGGGGCCCCATGATCCCCTATTGCCCAGGGGCCCCATGAGATGTCAGTCCGCCCCTGGTGCACAGTCTGTACAAACCCTGGATCTCAATCCATCCTTGTGTAAAATGGAACAGAAACCTTGTAGAATTAGTCTCTATTTATACCTGAGGGTATGAAGCAATTTCCAGAAGCATGGCAGTGCACAAGATGAAAAATGCCATTAATAGAAATGGGCTTGTCCATACCTGAGGGTTTTGTTGCTTGTTGCATGCAGCTCGAAACTTGAAAAATGTACATTCCCTTCTTTGAAGAAGAATCACATGTGTAATGGAATATAAAAAATGTTTTCAGGAGCTCCCATTTAAAAACTCACAATTCTGTCCTGTACGGCAAGTCACGTGTACAAATTTGCAATTAAAACCAAAAGAAGCTTCTTAATTGCCATGCTATGCTAAGCATGAGTGGGGGGGGGGGGGGGCGACGGCTAAAAGTGTGACCATCAAACTGCTACAAATAGAAAAAGTGCTCCTGCCCTTATAGATATTTTCCACTCAACAACACAAACTAGACCTGATTGCAGCAGTCTTCTAATTTGTGTAAAATTGTCACAAAAAAAATTAAATTAAAAAAACAGATGAACCGCGCATGGTCATAAACGTGCATATGTCAGTCATATCATAAACCAGTCCCATAATTAGTGTAAAAGAAAGTGCTTGTGTTCATTTTGTATTCAGTATCCTGATTGGTGCTCAACAAAAGTGCCGCACATGGACTGACACTTACCCTCATTCCATGACCATCTATCTCTAGAGTGGTCATTAACGCTTTGTGGGACAATCCCACTAAGCCAATGGACCTGGATCCTTTAGCCTTTGATCATCTATCCTTAAGGCGGTCCGTGACACATACAGTTGTGCTCAAACGTTTGCATCCCCTGGCAGAAATTGTGAAATTTTGGCATTGATATTGAAAATATGACTGATCATGCCAAAATGCTCTTTTATTGAAGGATGATGATCATATGAAGCCATTTATTATCACATAGTTGTTTGGCTCCTTTTTAAATCATAATGATAACAGAAATCACCCAAATGGCCCGGATCAGAAGCCTCCGCCCCCCCGGATCAGAAGTTTCCCTCCCCTGGAATATTTGGCCTTGGTACAGACACACGAGGTGACACACACGGGTTACAGTGCCAATTTAGGGTTCATGTCCCACATCTGTGGCTTTTTAAATTGCAATTAGTGTCAGTGTATAGTCAATGAGTTTGTTAGCTCTTACGTGAAAGCACTGACTAGGCTAACTGGGATATTCAAGGCTTTGGACATCTTTTTATATCCTTTTCCATCTTTATAAAGTTCCATTACCTTGTTACGCAGGACTTTTGACAGTTCTTTTCTGATCCCCATGGCTCAGTATCTAGCGTAGCCAATGCTTCCACATAAGAGCTAACAAACTCATTGACTATTTATACAATTACACTAATTGCAATTTAAAAAGCCACAGATATGGGACATGAACCTCTAATGGGCATTTTAACCCGTGTGTCACCTTGTGTGTCTGTACCAAGGCCAAACATTCCAGGGGAGGGAAACTTTTGATCCTGGCCATTTGGGTGATTTCTGTTATTATGATTTAAAAAGGAGCCAAACAACTATTTGATAATAAATGGCTTCATATGATCATCATCCTTCAATAAAAGAGCATTTTTTGGCATGCTCAGTCATATTTTCAATATCAATGCCAAAATTTCACAATTTTTGCCGGGGTATGCAAACTTTTGAGCACAACTGTAAAGAACAATTTCCAAAAACTCCCGCTGTCTCCACAGCTTTGCAAGCAGCAAAGAAATGTGTCACCATGCATGAAGAAAAAGAAGATCTACCCAAAGGTAGCAGTGTCCAACTTCAGATGTCTGTCCGTTCCCAGCACACGGGCAACCCATAGACACGTCTCCTTCACCACTTTACCACTGGGAATGTAGGAGTAGAGAGGAGATGTGTCTGTGGCTTCAAAGTCATCTGTGAATGAGAGACTACAAGTCCTGACTGCCTTAGCAGCTGCCAGCTTGTAGTCCTCAATGAACTACCTGGGTCCTGTGAAGCGTTGTGGTAGTTCATTCATTCTTCCTGTCGGTATATCTGCCTGCTCCTACATCCCGTACGAGAAAGCAGATATTCCGACAGATTTGCAGGAGACAATCTGCTGATTGCTGGTGCAGTGTTTTACAGGCTCCTGCAGACAAAAATACATGCACATTTTTTTTTTTACCTGCAAAAAAAGTGCGTTTATTACTAAAATGTGAACTTATGCTTTAACCACATCCTTACCGCACGATAACCGAATGATGGCTACAGTGTGGTGGTCCAGTTCTGGGAGGATATAAAGTAACTGTAAATAGTGAAGCGCTATAAATCCTATCTATTAAATACAGATAAATATTACATATTACTAGCTGTGCACACACAATAGTGCTCAGTGACAAATAATTACAAACAAATATCTCTTTCCACAAGTATAAGTGAAACATGACCTTGAATATGTGACAAACTACAGATAATAGTGATTCTTTAAGAAGAAAAAATTCCCGTGCTATTTATCAATATCTCTAAGAACACACTGTGTATATACAAACGTCAAACCAATCAAATTATATATGTGTTAACTGAAAACATAAAGTCCATGCAAGTGAATCTGTGCTGATGTGATCTTCACTCCAGTGAAAAATGAACAGAAATCCTCAAATGCCAGCAATGCCTGCTCACCTCCACACATTGACCCCCACAGGGCTATAATAAACAGTAACAGATCCTCTCCACTCCACATCACAGGGACCTTGGGATAGGAAAAAGACCTCTGCTCAGCGCACCTTATTCACTCCTCCAAGTTGTTTCCGAGATTTCGTTTTTAGATGGATTTCTTCTGCATCATCTAACACCAAGTTCATATATTCATTAAATCCAATGATGCAACCTTCTATGCGCATGCTCACTTGTTCATAAAGCCGCACTTGGATTGGGGATCTATTCTGAAGATATCTGAAGATCAGATTACCGAAACAATATTGACACACAAAAAAGATACGATGTTCGTATCTTTTTTGTGTGTCAATGTTGTTTCGGTAATCTGATCTTCAGATATCTTCAGAATACATCCCAAATCGGGAACCCCTCATAATGTTTCCTGATGGCGATAGCACCTGTGTCATTCTCTAAAGACGCCGCTCTCAGCCCTGGGGTTCCGGCAGAGGGTGTAGGGGTTCCTTGAGCTGTGGCTGATTGAACTCCTATTTTATGGCGCATACATCCTCCCAGGAGCCAGCACCATTTGGCAAAGCTAGCTGCAAGGCAATCTGGCAATCAATGTTTTAGCTCTTTGTAAGAATGTCATTCTTCCTACTGGCCACCACTTTAAGAACCATTCTTATGAGGTGGCATCAAAACGTTTTGAGCCTAGTTTTGTAACATGCCAACAGATGGCAGCACAAGGTCAGTGTGCCGAAAGACCTCTCCCTGTGTACATCGGGAGCTGTGCAACTGGTGCTATTCTGACCACGTGCGTTACCACGTCATCATGGACAACAAGTTAGAACAAAGATGTGAAATTCTGCATGAAACTAGGCAGATCTGCCACAAAGACGCTTGAAATGATTCAACAAATTTATGGCGATGCTGCAATGAGTTGTTGGAGGTGTTTTGAGTGGCACACACGGTTCAAGAGTGAAAGAACATCACAGGAAGACGACGAGAGATCAGGAAGACCTTCAACAAGCTCAACCCCCGAAAATGTCAAAACCATTTGTTCTCCAACAATCATCACGCACAGGTTGCCAATCCACAACATTGTTGCTTTTGTTGCCGTGTCATACGGAACAGTCCAGGCAGCCTCACGTGTGATTTGAACATGGGCCTTGTTTCTGGGTCCTGTTCTCCCTGCACCCTGGGGAAGTGGAGACAGTACCCTGCTTGAGAAATACTGGGCTAAATGATCAATCCAGCTGGTGTGAATGAGTGGGGATGCTTCGTTAACCTCCCTGGCGGTATGATTCTTTCTGATTTTTTTGTGCTGAAAGCGGTACCGTTTTTTTGCATGGAAATATATAGTTTTTTATTGTAGGCCTGTAATTTTTAGGAATAACTCACTGAAATCTGTCCGAACAAGAGTCTAGTAAACATGCCGGGTATGATAAAACTTGTAACACGAAATCATAAATTATAATTTAATAATCATAAAAAATAATAATATAATAATAAATTTAATTCAATAATATAATCAAACCAAAAACACTGAAATTTGAAATACAGAGGCAAATTCGCACATCGCTGAGCAAAGTCGCAAAATCGTTTTCAGTGTCTGATGACTAATTTCCTCCACGAATCATTATCACTCAATTCTGCAAGTGGTTCTGATTTACTATCGCTGTTCTAAAACCGCTTTTGACGTAAAGGGACACTTTTTGGACGCCATGGACTTTTCTAAGTTTCCAGGCAGAAAGAACAGTAAAAATGCAGGCAGGGCTCAGGACAAAGCACTCTGGACAAAATATATGTGAAATGCATTGAAACAGCAATGACAGCAAAAATTAAATTTTTTAAAAATTTCAAATTTCCCGCCGGTTCCGGTGCCCGTACGCCCCGACGTCACAGGGACCGGAACACGGAAGCCGGATACCAGCATCGGCCGGAGGAGATGGCCGGGGACGCTGCAGGGGACACATTGCGGGAGCGAAGGACAAGGTAAGTGCTGCAGGGACCCCCTGAGCAACGCCGCATGGTAAGCCCGAGTGTAGCTCGGGGTTACCGCTCTTGGTACTGACATTTTACCCCGAGCTACACTCGGGAATACCGCTAAGGAGCTTAAGTGGCTCCATTTCAATCTGTTAAATATCCCATTAAAGGTGTTCTATACAGTTAGGTCCATATATATTTGGACAATATCAGGCATAATTTTAGTTTTTTTCAGGTATTTACCAAAACATATTCAAGCTATAGTTCTATAATGGATATGGGCTGAAAGTGCACACTCTCAGGTGTAATTTGAGGGTATGTACATCCAAATTGGAGGATGGGTTTAGGAATTACAGCTCTTAAGAGTAGCCACTCCCCTTTTTCAAGGCACCAAATGTAGAGGTGACTGAGGGAAGGTATTAGATGTTGCACCCATATTGGTGTGACTGAGGGAAGACATTTTGGGTTGCCCCTATATAGCGGTGACTGAGGGAAGGTATTAGATGTTGCCCCTATAATGGGGTGACTGAGGGAAGGTATTAGATGTTGCCCCTATATAGAGGTGACTGAGGGAAGGTATTAGATGTTGCCCCTATAATGGGGTGACTGAGGGAAGGTATTAGATGTTGCCCCTATAATGGGGTGACTGAGGGAAGGTATTAGATGTTGCACTCATATTGGGGTGACTGAGGGAAGCCATTTTGGGTTGCCCCTATGTAGAGGTGACTGAGGGAAGGTATTAGATGTTGCACCCATATTGGGGTGACTGAGGGAAGCCATTTTGGGTTGCCCCTATATAGAGGTGACTGAGGAAAGGTATTAGATGTTGCCTCTATAAAGGGGTGACTGAGGGAAGGTATTAGATGTTGCACCCATAGTGGGGTGACTGAGGGAAGACATTTGGGGTTGCCCCTATATAGAGGTGACTGAGGGAAGGTATTGTAGGTTACACCCATAGTGGGGTAACTGAGGGAAGACATTTTGGGTTGCCCCTATATAGAGATGAATGAGGGAAGGTAGTAGATGCTGCACCCATAGTGGGGTGACTGAGGGAAGATATTTTGGGTTGCCCCAATACAGAGGTGACTGAGGGAAGGTATTGCAGGTTGCACCCATATTGGGGTGACTGAGGGAAGGTATTGTAGGTTGCACCCCAGGCTGTATTGGCACACACACATATCAGGGTGGGGGGTTATTTGGGGTCACAGTGCGGGGGATCTGCAGCACGGAGTACTAGTCCCGACCCATGTCCGTCCTCCCCGGTGTACACTGTAGGGGGCGGGGTGGAGCGGGAAGAGCGCTGACATTGGTTCAAACACCATGATCCCGCCCCCAATAACTGTCACTCCCGACATCCTCTACAACCCGCGGACTCCCGGCCGCTGATTGGCTATGGGGGTGGAAGCGGAAGGACAATCCTCTGGTTGCCAGGAGAACGGGGAGAAGCTTCCGTGTGTTGGCGGCGGGCAGAGAGGGATGAGAGCGGAGCGGAGAGGATGAAGAGCCGGGGAGAGAAGAGCGGGAAGGCGGGGAGCCGGAGGAGGAGAGGTACCAGTGTGAAGGAAGATCCCCCATCTTCCCACCACACTAATCACACTTCCCTGTCTGTCAGCCATACCAGCAACATTGACTTCACTGGCTGCATGCTGGTTCCCTTGAGCCCCTCTCCCTGGACCTTCTTCATCACAGCCCTCCTGTACTGCCAGGTATGTGATGGACTCATGTGACCTCAGATCAGAGCAACCAATCACCTGGCCCAGATCCGGTCACATGATCTCAGAGCTTACACCTGGGGCACACGGTGGCTGTGATGGGGGAGGGGACGGTGTCAGTGATGGGGCAGCCAAGAGGACCTATCACCGCCTGGTATGGACACAACAACAGAGCCGCTTCAACCCCTTTATGATCGCCAAACTACTATGTGCAGCGGGAAAAGTGAGGCCACCGATCCTAACACCCCCCCACCCCGGGGTTCAGATCTGTAGAAAGGGTCATGTGGGCGGGAAGCGGATAAAACACAAATGTCCCCAATATAAATGTTCTTTTTATTTACCTTAACCCCTGGTCATGTGACTGCGCAGCCCTGAGGCTTCTCTGTGTGATGGATGCCTCCTATTGGATGTCCAGAGTAGGAGGAGGTCCTCTCACGACCTCGGGGTGATTGTGGATGTACACTCACCGGACGCTTTATTAGGTCCACCTGTCCAATTGCTCGGTAACACAAACTGCTAATCAGCCAATCACATGGCAGCAACTCAATGTATTTAGGTATCTAGATGTGGTGAAGACGACTTGATGAAGTTCAAGCTGAGCATCAGAATGGGGATGAAAGGGGATTTAAGTGACTTTGAATGTGGCATGGTTGATGGTGCCAGACGGACTGGTCTGAGTACTTCACAAGCTGCTGATCTACTGGGAGTTTCACACACAAGCATCTCTAGGGTTACAGAGAATGGTCCGAAAAGGAGAAAATATCCAGTGAGTGGCAGTTGCATGGAGGAAAATGCCTTGTTGATGTCAGAGGACAATGGGCAGACTGGAGATGATAGAAAGGCAACAGTAACTCCAATAACCCCTCGTTACACCCAAGGTATGCAGAATACCATCTCTGAATGCACAACATGTCCAACCTTGAAGCAGATGGGCTACAGCAGCAGATGACCACACAGGGCGCCACTCCTGTCAGCTGAGAACAGGAAACGGAGGCTACAAATCACACAGGATCACCAACATTGGACAATAGAAGATTGGAAGAACGTTGTCTGGTCTGATTAGTCTGGATTTCAGCTGTGACATTCAGATGGTGGGGTCAAAAATTGGTGTAAACACCATGAAAGCATGGATCCATCTTTCCTTGTAGCAATGGTTCAGGCTGGTGGTGGGGATGTCATGGTGTGGTGGATCCATCCTGCCTTGTATCAATGGTTCAGGCTGGTGGTGGGGATGTCATGGTGTGGTGGATCCATCCTGCCTTGTATCAATGGTTCAGGCTGGTGGTAGTGATGTTATGGTGTGGTGGATCCATCCTGCCTTGTATCAATGGTTCAGGCTGGTGGTGGGGATGTCATGGTGTGGTGGATCCATCCTGCCTTGTATCAATGGTTCAGGCTGGTGGTGGGGATGTCATGGTGTGGTGGATCCATCCTGCCTTGTATCAATGGTTCAGGCTGGTGTTGGTGGGGATGTCATGGTGTGGTGGATCCATCTTTCCTTGTATCAATGGTTCAGGCTGGTGGTAGTGATGTCATGGTGTGGTGGATCCATCCTGCCTTGTATCAATGGTTCAGGCTGGTGGTGGGGATGTCATGGTGTGGTGGATCCATCCTGCCTTGTATCAATGGTTCAGGCTGGTGGTGGGGATGTCATGGTGTGGTGGATCCATCCTGCCTTGTATCAATGGTTCAGGCTGGTGTTGGTGGGGATGTCATGGTGTGGTGGATCCATCTTTCCTTGTATCAATGGTTCAGGCTGGTGGTAGTGATGTCATGGTGTGGTGGATCCATCCTGCCTTGTATCAATGGTTCAGGCTGGTGTTGGTGGGGATGTCATGGTATGGTGGATCCATCTTTCCTTGTATCAATGGTTCAGGCTGGTGGTGTCATGGTGTGGTGGATCCAAAATGCCTTGTATCCATGGTTCAGGCTGGTGGTAGTGATGTCATGGTGTGGTGGATCCATCTTTCCTTGTATCAATGGTTCAGGCTGGTGGTAGTGATGTCATGGTGTGGTGGATCCATCTTTCCTTGTATCCATGGTTCAGGCTGGTGGTAGTGATGTCATGGTGTGGTGGATCCATCTTTCCTTGTATCAATGGTTCAGGCTGGTGGTAGTGATGTCATGGTGTGGGAGAGATTTTCTTGGCACACTTTTGGCTCCTTCATACCAATTCAGTATCATTTACACACCACGGCCTACCTGAGTATTGTTGCTGACCATGTCTATCCCTTTATGACTCCAGTGTCCCCATCTTCTGATGGCTCCTTCCAGCAGGATAATGCTCCATGTCACAAAGTTCAAATCATCTCACACTGGTTCCTTGAACATGACAATGAGTTCACTGTTCTCCAGTGGCCTCCACAGTCATCAGATCACCATCCAATAGAGCACCTTTGGGATGCGGTGGAACATGAGATTCACATCATGGATGTGCAGCTGACAAATCTGCAGTAACTGCGTGATGCTACCATGTCAATATGGACCAAAATCTCTGAGGAATGTTTCCAACACCTTGCTGGATCTCTGCCACGAAGAATGAAGGCAGTTCTGAAGGCAAAAGGGGGTTCAACCCGGTACTAGCAAGGTGGATCTAATAAAGTGTCTGGTGAGTGTATATGAGGCTTCATTCACAATGTACAGTGCTTTTGTGCGTGGTTCCATAGATTTGAATGTAGGCATATGGCACGCTTTGCAAGTTGTAACTCCTGCCAAACGCTGCAGTCACGATCGAAATTAAAGTGAAAAGATGCAGCACTACGTGTGTAAAAGAACGATCTCCCATTCTGGGTATGTGCACTCTGGACGGGGAGTACTGTGAAAAGAACAAAGTTATAATCTGTATATCTCTGGTTCTGGGTGTAGCAATCATGCCCACAGAGATGGACGCGGTTCAACCATTTTGGCTCCAACCTCCATCTTGGCAAAGGATCATCCATCTTGTACAAACGTATCACCCCTCATTCTCCCCCTCCCTGTCTGAGAGTCACAGTGACATTTGGTCGGTGTGTGTGTGTTGGAAGTGTCATAGGCAGGCCAGGGCACAGCAGGAAGCTCCGAGCTATAAACCATCTCTGAGCTGGGTGCGGGGCTGGCTGGGAAGCTGAGCAAACTGGCACCTCGTAAAAAGATAACCAAAGCCTTCCCCTGAGTTCAAAGACATTCCAGAGGAGTAAGAAAGTAGATAACACTTTTAAAATCCATTTTTCCCTTATGTCTCATATCTTGGAATATGAGAGACTTACATAAAAACCAGGCCTACCTTCAGATTGCTCACGATCAGACAAATCATTTGATAGGTCACACTCCCTGACTGGAATACCTATGAAAGCAGAAAATTACATCTCTGGAACTCCTCAAGTATGTATTTCATATTTCATATCTAACCGTTCCTCAGATGCTTCTGCATATTAATTTACCCACGGGTGGAATGTTACTTATGCCTAGGAAAAGTTATGAGTCAAAATATGAGCTACGAGAGATTTTGGGTCTCCGCCCAGACAATCCCTCCCCAAATGAGGCATTGGTCCTTGGCTTCAGAGACACCCCCTGCTGGGGAACTACAAAATAGGCTGTCAGGCCTAAGAGTAAAAGTTGAAGAATTCTCCCTTTTAACATCAGAACCAACCTGGGAGACGTGCCCTTTTGCTTTGAAACTTGATCTGCTTAACCCAAGGCTGATTGGCAAGTACTTTAACCCTTTAACCTCCTTTCTGTTACCTCTTTGTTGTGCTATTGTTGTTTATATATATATATGTTTATATATATATATATATATATATATATATATATATATATATATATATATGTTACATCTTTTTTCTGTATTTTTATTGCACCCTTTTGACCTTTTAGTAATAAATCTTTCTTTCTGAAAGTGTTGAACTGTTTCTATAGCTCGTTAATGCAACTTAGGAATTCCTGCCTCTAAAAGAGCGCTACTGTGTTTGTTTAACCCTCTGTATAATCTTTCTGTGGTGACCGTATTATACAGACGATTATCTCAACCATCATAGTGTTATTGCTGATATTGCCGAGTTTCCTCTTTCTCTGTACAAAAAGGAGGTGGTGGCAGTGTAAAGGGTTAATTGCGTAATTAACCTGACCCAGTAACAATCGCATTCAGGCTGCCGGTACATCGATTTCTGGTCCATTATCTGGAAAATCGTTGTGCAGGGTGCAGCTGGGCGTGGCATTGTTACGTGCGTGACATCGCGGTTTTAGATTGGCTAGTCCCTCGGTCACGAGTTTGGTGAGAAGGGCTGGGGTCTGACGCGCGATCGTCACACTGGGCATGTGCACTCTGGAAGGGGAGTACTGTGAAAAGAACAAAGTTATAATCTGTATATCTCCCATTCTGGGCATGTGTACTCCGGGGGGGGTACTGTGTGGCATGAACAGTGTTTGAGTCTTGAGATCTTTCATCCTCCTTTTTATATTTTTTAGCTTGTGTCTGTAATTCAGCATTTTTATTTCTGCAGGAACAACAGATATTTCCCCATCAACCAGCCTCCCTCCTCTTGTAGAGGGTCAGCTCCGCTGCTTTCTTAGAGTCAATGTCGGTAAGATTCTCTGGACTGTGCCAAGACCTCCGCCCTTGGTCCTTGTGAGGGTTCGGTGGTGGGGGGAGACTTCTGATGGAACCATCTTCCACCCCAGGGACACTTCACAGACTGAGCAGAAGATGGTAAAGACCACAACTCGCTATGCCGTCCGCTGTGGACCCAAACAATTCACCTCCTATCTTACAGGTAATCCCTGCATGTATGTAGCCATTTATTGAACACTGACCCGTCATGTTGTATTCAAGAATCTGCCGACAGCACAACGTAAAGCGGAGCTATTCCCTGCAATGTTTACCTCCCTTCAGAGGTCCAGCGTCCCTCCCCCTTTCCAGCCCCATCTACCCGGCCTATTATGGGTGGCGGACTGCTGCCATTCTGCTTGAAATAAAACGCCAAGTTCAATATGACACTGATTTTCTTTAATGATTTTGTGCATCTCCTTTCATATATGGCTTGCATGCAATTATTTAACACTTTCATTAAAAGAGGTCCTAGATGCTTACATGCCCAGACAAAATTCCCCAGGGTCAGCTAACTTGACAAATGTATCGCTAATATTTTTCTCTCTATATCTATATACTATGGATGCTTTCATGTAATCAAAAAGCTCAAATCATCACCATCACATTGGTACTTGAATATTAACCACCTCCCGTCCGGCCGTTGTATATAAACGGCCAGACGGTGGCAGTGCAGGCTCGGGTGGCTGTTTATAAACGCCCTCCCCGCCCCCTGCTTGTGCTCGCTCCCTGGGAGCACGCAGCACCGCGATCCGGTGCCCACTGTGTCCTCGGGACACAGTGGAACACTGATCGTCGTACGGGACCTCTGTGCGAGGTCCCGATCATGTGATCACTGATTGGCCAATCAGTGATCACATTCAGAGTAGTAAGCAAGATGTCACTTCTGACATCATTGCTTACTACTTGTGAAATCTGTGAATGATCACAGAGGTCACATGGTACAAGGCTGTTGTGAATAGTCCTGTACCATGTGACAAGCTGTGGCCAATCACAGCTCACACAGTAGTTCTCAATGGCTGCAAGAGTGCAGCCAGAGAGAAGGAGAAATTATTGCTTTTACAGCCTTTATGGGTGTAAAAGCAATCAGTGTTAAAAAAAAAAAAAAAAATCTTCATCACCCCCCACAAGTAGTACAGTGTCGCCATGGTGACACTGTACTGCTAGGGTGACAGTATGTAAAAAAAAAAAAACATAAATAATATAAAAAAATAAAAATGTTAAATTTTTTTAAAAAATTATAATTTTTGGTTATAAACTAATTTGGGGTTTTTTTTTTAACTAAAAAGATAACAAAATAAATTTTGGCCAAGATTTATGATGAAATATTATTTATTTGCTAAATTTTATAAGAAAAGCACTTTTTTTTCAAAATTTTTGGACTTTACATTTACATAGCAAAAAAAATAAAAATCCCAGTGGTGAATAAATACCACCAAAATAAAGCTTTATCTGTCTCAAAAAAATGCTAAAACATTCATATGGGTACAGTGTTGCATGACCGTGCAATTGTCATTCAAAGTTGACAGCGCTGAAAAATGGCCTAGACAGGAAGGGGGTGAAAGTGTTCGGACTTGAAGTGGTTAAAGGACAAGTTCAACTTAAAAAAAAATAAGGCCCATTTTTGCTTGGAAAGCATTGCACTAGTGATCAGCAGATTGCTGGTGCCATGCAGGGCTCTGACAGACTGTCAGTGTACGCTGTCTGCTCATACATCATACAGGCAGGCATTTTCACACTGACAGGAAGAATCAATGAAGTTCCAGGGCCATCAACTGTGTTGTAGTAGTTCATTTAGAACTATAAACCGACTCTGTGAATGAATGAATGATGCAGCCGCGTAGGCGGAGCACTCTTCAAAATATGACAGCTGGTATAGGGAAATAGAGAGCTTCCAAAGCATATTTGTTAACATATCTCCCGCTACTGTTGCATTGCTATTGACTTTTATGGGTTAGCGCACTTTTGATGCAATCAAAGGCTGTACAAGACTTTAATAGATTTTCTTGTTCCATGAGAGTGAGTGTCCCCGTCTGCCTGTTGGGATAGTTAGAGCAGGGCTGTGAACTTTTTGCTATCTCCTCAGTGTCTTCCTGCCCCATGTGACAGGCTGTGTCAGTATGTTGTTTTTCTGTGATGTTCTAATTGATTATATGGATAGCACTGAAGTATTCGTTCCTGGGAGTCAAACTGGCGGCCCTCCAGCTGTTGCGAAACTACAAGTCCCACCGTGCCTCTGCCTTTGGAAGTCATGCTTGTAACTGTCAATCTTGCAATGCCTCATAGGACTTGTAATTTGGCAACAGCTGGAGAGCCGCCAGTTTGACACCCGTGTATTAGTTAGTCCAGGGTGGGATGCCTGGGGACTGATCTTAATAGTCTCACTTATGTTTTTGAGCTCCTGTTAGATTGAACTGGAAACCCCTTGATATATTACACTTTTCCAGCTGAAATCAAATCCATTTCCTAACTGCTAGAATAGAACCGCTTTTAGAGCAGGGAGGCTGTTTGCATTACTGTTCTCTTTGTCAGGTCTCATTAAGCAGTTTCCAACCACCGTTTTACTCTTATCTATATGGGTAGCGGGCGCCACTTCTGCTGTGATTTTGGTGCTCTGTATATGTAAACAATGCAGAACTCCATCCTGTCAGTGGGGATGTGTTGGATTTTATTTCCCTTTTTAGTAGGGAAACAAAACATCCCTTAGTAAAAGCACCTAAAAGTAAAACTGTGCCTGTGTCCAAATATATATGGACCTAAGTGAAGTGTGTATATGTGTGTGTGTGTATATCTCAAAATCCTTCTAATAGCTTTTATTTCCATCCACACAAATGCATTGGGAACACGACACATTCTATTCCAAATCAAAACATGAAGAAAAATAGATCAAATTTGTGTTGTTCCTCTAAAAAAATTGAAGAAAAGTGAATATTAGACGGTTCAAAAAAATAGCAGTGTTTGTATTCTTCTTTACAAACTCAAACATTCACTATATAAACTGAAAAATGTTTGAAGATTTTGCTTTCCTTTGAATGACTTCATGAATATTTGGTTGTAGTCGCACTGTTTCTGAGAACTGCTGTACATCTGTGTTGCATGGAGTCACCCAACTTCTGGCCCCTGTGATCAGGTATTCCAGCCCAGGATGATTGGACGACATTCCACAGTTCTTCTCTATTTCTTGGTTTTGCCTCAGAAACTGCATTTTTGATGTCACCCCACAAGTTTTCTATTGGATTAAGATCCGGGGATTGGGCTGGCCACTCCATAACGTCAATCTTGTTGGTCTGGAACCAAGATGTTGCACGTTTACTGGTGTGTTTGGGGTCGTTGTCTTGTTGGAACACCCATTTCAAGGGCATTTCCTCTTCAGCATAAGGCAGCATGACCTCTTCAAGTATTCTGATGGATTCGAACTGATCCATGATCCCTGGTATGCGATAAATAGGCCCAACACCGTAGTATGAGAAACATCCCCATATCATGATGCTTGCACCACCATGCTTCACTGTCTTCACAGTGTACTGTGGCTGAAATTCAGTGTTTGGGGGTCGTCTGACAAACTGTCTCCGCCCACTAGACCCAAAAAGAACAATCTTACTTTCATCAGTCCACAAAATGTTGCACCATTTCTCTTTAGGCCAGTCAATGTGCTCTTTGGCAAATTGTAACCTCTTCAGCACGTGTCTTTTTTCCAACAGGGGGCTTCTTGCAGATAGCTTGGCTTCACAGCTGAGCAGCCGATCATTTTCTGCACTTCTTTATATGTTTTCCCCTCTCCAACAACTTTAAGGTACGCTGTTCTTCTGAACAATGTCTGGAACGACCCATTTTCCTCAGAATTTCAGAGAGAAATGCACTGTAACCAGCATGTACAACATTTGCTGCCTTCCTTCCTTAAATAAGGGCAATAATTGCCACCTGTTTTTCAAAGAATGAATGACCTCACTAATAGAACTCCACACGGCTATTATTTTGAACATGCCCCTTTCAATGAGTGATTCAATTACACAGAATCAGCAGCATGCATGTCATGACTGTTGGGTCTGTTGGATTTCTATTACTCTACTACACCTGCTAGTAAATTATTTGTCATGTAGAAATATCATTTCTACCAAAAACAGTGATTGATCCGGTTAGTGATGTCTGACTGCTAGTATTCTATTATTTTGAACACAACTGTATATATGTGTGTATGTATATATATATATATATGTGTGTGTATGTATGTATGTATGTATGTATGTATATATATATATATATATATATATATATATATATATATATATATATAACTTTTTTTTTTTTTACTATTTCCCAAGTGGGCCATAATAAAAATACGTCTTCAATTGGAAGTGGAATGCCAGGGTTATGGCTGCAGCAATGTGCCATAACCCTGGTATTGTGGTTTTTTTTTTTATTCAGCCGGCAATTCCCTTTTCTACTAAAAGTTATCCTAGCAGTAGCTTTGCTGCTGCATCACTTTTAAAAGCTGCAGAAGGGATGGCCTAGGAGGACAGGGCAACATCATCACGTCGCTTTTTTTTTTTTTTTAAATCTAATGCTTTACATTGTAGAGGAAAAATATGGGGTCTTCTTGACCCCAGATCTCTCCGTTAAGAGGGAAGTTTACATTCCTTGTGATAGAAATAAAAGTGATCAAATTTTTTTTAACGGGACAGTGTAAAAATAAAAGAAAAATTAAAGCGCTCCCGTTCCCCTGTGCATGCACATATGTGAGGTATGGCCGTGATCATCAGAGTAGTCACAATAATTCTAGCATTAGATCTCATCTGTATCTCTAAACTGGTAACCTGTAAAATTTTTTAAAGCGTCACCTATTGAGATTTTTAAATACAGTATTTTGGCGCCATTCCACGAGCGTACGCGGTTTTAAAGTATGACATGTTGGGTATCTATTTACTCAACGTCGAAACATCTTTCATATTTTACAAACAAACCGAGAACATGCAGACTCCATGTAGGTAGTGTCCAGGTTAAAATTTGTACCGAGGACCATAGTGCTGCAAGTGCTAACCACTCCTGACATTGCAACACACCTGGTTGGCTAGTTGTGCTTCTTCTCCATCCCCCTCTCTGAGCTCTGTTGTACAAAGACTGCAGGAGGCTGATAGCAGGTCACATTCAGATACTTACACTGCTTGTGTTTAAAGACGCAATACGGGCTCCGAGGACCTTTTATGCATTCCCATGCAGTGGGGCTGTGCCCGCAGTGAATGGGTTAACTGCTTGTTTTTGTCTAAGGGCTTGCAAAGGGAAGATATACTTACCTAATCCGCTGATCCTCCGAATGCAAGACTGGTCCCCACCCCTCCTGATCCTCCCCCACCCCCTCCACTCTAGCAGTCTTGTGAATTGACTGCCCTTGGCGTCATCATGCACGTCATCATGCCCATGGACCAACTCTGAACACAAGACTGGCAGGAACAGTCCACCACTGGACATAGGGGAGCTCTGTTTTTCGATGGATTGGGTAAGTATCGCCTTTTGGTGAGCCCCTAGACAAAACAAGCAGTTAACCCATGCAGTGTGGGCACAGCCCCACTGCAAAGGAGAAAAAAAAATTTAAGCTGAAATCACACCATTGCAGTTTCACTTGATGCATTTCCATTAAAATCAATGGAAGCGCATCATGCGTCAACATCCGTTGATGTGCTTTGTATTGACATTCAATACAAATTACATTGCAATGAACATTAATAATGCACAGCACATGGCAATGCAAGCTGATGTGTATCAATGTGTTCCCTTTGGATTTAGAGGAGATCACATAAGAGAGAAGATTGTATAGATGTAAATAGGTCCTTCAGGTCGTATTACTGGATGCAGAGCTGCATTTACTTTGTCTTTTATATCTGCCTGAAATTCAGTTTTAAATGTTTATGTAAAAGTTACAATAATTATGTTTCTAGTAATACCTTAGGAATTTGGCACCTTTGTACTTTCCCAGCAGTGTTTGAAATTCATAATTATCATTTTGTGTTTTAATTTGTTTGACCATCCTACAGATATGGGGGCGCTTGTGTTAGAGGTGATGACCAAACTGGACCACCTCCCACTTGGCCGTGCACAGATCAATGGGATATCACGAATCAGCCCAACACGTCCAATCAGCGGCTTCTTCACGTTAGTCTCCCCGGCATCTGAGAAACTGGGGGAACTCCAGGTGAGGAGGGGTGATCATGTGTTGTTGTGTGTGGTTTTTTTTTTTTTTTTTTTTACTTTAAAAACCTGTATATAGAACAGTGATCTAGCTTTTTTTTTCCTTTGTAAAACAGGGAGAAAAAGCAGCCAGATCTGAGTAAAAGAAGCACATTTTATGTGTTAGGCACACAGTTAACCCCTTCCCAGCCAGTGTTATTAGTACAGTGTATAGTATTATCACTGTATTAGTGTCACTAGCAGCATCAGTGTCAGTCAGTGTCCCTCTCAGCCAGTGTCTGTTAGCGCCAGATTGCCCACCTCACTATTACAGTACCTCTACAAGTTGCTGATCACTACCATTAAAAGTATAGCTCTGTAAATTCCAGTATATGTACCACAATTTGTAGACCCTATAACTTTCTCACATACCAATTTAATATAGTTACCGTATTTGCCGGCGTATAAGACGACTGGGCGTATAAGACGACCCCCCTACTTTTCCTGCTAAAATGTAGTGTTTGGGCTATACTCGCCGTATAAGACTACCCCTCTTCCAATGCACACCAGTGGGAGGAATAGTGCCCCATCATTGATGTCAGTGGGAGGAATAGTGCCCCATCATTGATGTCAGTGGGAGGAATAGTGCCCCATCATTGGTGTCAGTGGGAGGAATAGTGTCCTATCATTGGTATCAGTGGGAGGAATAGTGCCCCATCATTGGTATCAGTGGGAGGAATAGTGCCCCATCATTGGTATCAATGGGAGGAATAGTGCCCCATCATTGGTATCAGTGGGAGGAATAGTGCCCCATCATTGGTATCAGTGGGAGGAATAGTGCCCCATCATTGGTATCAGTGGGAGGAATAGTGCCCCATCATTGGTGTCAGTGGGAGGAATAGTGCCCCATCATTGGTATCAGTGGGAGGAATAGTGTCCCATCATTGGTATCAGTGGCAGGAATAGTGCCCCATCATTGGTATCAGTGGCAGGAATGGTGCCCCATCATTGGTGTCAGTGGGAGGAATGGTGTCCCATCATTGGTGTCAGTGGGAGGAATAGTGCCCCATCATTGGTGTCAGTGGGGGGTGGAATAGTGCCCCATCGTTGGTGTCAGTGGGGGGGAGGAATAGTGCCCCATCGTTGGTGTCAGTGGGAGGAATAGTGCCCATCGTTGGTATCAGTGGGAGGAATAGTGCCCCATCATTGGTATCAGTGACACCAATGATGGGGCACTATTCCTCCCACTGAGACTTGCTGACCCTGTTCTCGTATGGTGCTGCTGCAGCCAGCATATGTGGTTGCAGCAGCACCTCTACACAGAACACTTACCTGCTGCTCCGGCACTCAATTTTCGCGGGGCCGCTCGGCTCCGCCCCCTCGCCGGTGATTGGCCGCCTGTGTGCCTTTCCTGAGCTACAGTTCTGGCGGCCAATCACCGGTGAGGAGGCGGAGCCGAGCAGCCGCACGAACATCCAGTGGCCGAACTGAAGGAGACGCCGCGCTTCCTGGACCGGATCGTCGTGGGACTGGATCCAGGTAAGAGACATCAGCCCCTGCAAACCCCTGTACTTAATGCCGCAGCCCCCCTAACATGTGTACCGGCGTATAAGACGACCCCCGACTTTTGAGAAGATTTTCAAGGGTCAAAAAGTCGTCTTATACGCCGGCAAATACGGTATATTGTTAGTCTGGCTGAAAAAAGACAAAAGTCCATCCAGTTCAACCATAGAGGAAAAAAAAAAAAGTCATAATCCTACACCCATAGTTGATCCAGAGGAAGGCAAAAAACCCAGCAAAGCACGATCCAATTTGATATAAAATGTAGTAAAATAAACGAGCGCTGGGTGAATGGATATATGGCGGAAAGCTGCTTGCATAAAAGTTGAACCTCTGGGACCTCTAAAATATATAGACATAAATATATGCAGCACTAAAAATACCAATAAATTAGAATAAAAATATAGGCATATATGGTAAATAGTTAAAAACGGGCAAAGTGTAAATAGCGCTCAGTGGCGCTAAGACCAGTGATGTAAAGCAATTTCATATATATCATACGTCAAAGGTGCATTAAGTGACATTCGTGACAAAGTCGATCTATCCAGTGGTAATGAGGCATGGTGAGAAAATCTGTGACTCCTGTGGCTTAGAAAGTGGGTGTTGATTGCACTAACCAGATAGCACAATCTCTTGCGCATTGGAGTATATATAAGACCTACTCCTGGTCATCTGGATCTGGTCATCTGGATCTGGATCTGCAACATGAAGGGCCATCAGGCCAGCAACATCCAGATATTATACGTCAGAGGGGGATAGCCCATCTCCAGGTGTTTAATCATCAGCCATCAGAGTGATCTTACACGTTCTCATGTGTCAGATCAGCAGGAATCACCTTGGAAGGGACGGGGGGCTCGCAGAACAAACAAGCCCAGAAGGGAAGTCTCCAATAGTGTAGTAGTTTATTTGAAAGGTATAATTCATAAAAGAAAATGAATGAACTTACATCTAAAATATCCAAGATGGCCACTGGCCGTCCATAGGAGCCGTGAGGGATGTGGTCACTGCTTGGAGGCACCTCCAATTTGCTCCTGCTGGGAAAAAATTCCTTCCTGATCCCCCGAGAGGCAATCGGATATTCCCTTGATCAACTTTACCTATAAATGTTATATCCAGTTATATTCTGTGTATCCAAGAAAGAATCCAGGACTTTTTTGAAGCAATCCACTGAGCTGGCCAGAACCAACTCTTAAGGGAGTCTATTCCACATTCTAACAGCTCTCACTGTGAAGAAACCTTTCCATGTTTGGAGATTAAATTTCTTTTCCTCCAGACGTAAAGAGTGCCCCCTTGTCCTCTGTGATGACCTCAGGGTGAATAGCTCTACACTGAGTTCACTATATGAACCACTGATGTATTTATACACTTATTGGGATTTTTTTTTTTTCTTTTACCAAAGATGTGTATCAGAAAACATTTTGGCCTAAATTTATGAAGAAATGTGATTTTATTGGATGTTTAATAACCGAGAGTAGAAAATGTTTTTTTTTTTCAAATTTTTATTATTTAAAAAACAAAACCCAAGGGTGATCAAATGCCACCAGAATCTCTTTTTGTGTGGGAAAAAAAATGCTATAAATTTCATTTGGGTATAGTGTTGCATGACCAAGCAATTGCCAGTTAAAGTAGCAGTGCTGAATAGCAAAAATGGCTTGGTCATGAAGGGGGTAAAACCTTCCGGAGGTCAAGTGGTTAAAATCATTGCAGCAATCCATTGGATTATTTACATTTATAGTTTACACCTTTTTATAACATTATCATTTCTCTTTCTGTCTTGTTTGTCAGGTGTCATTGGCTCTGGAGCCCCTGTGTGAAACATACGACAGCAACAGTTCCCTCCCTAATACAGATCTCAGCCAGGATGCCGGACTCACTGGATTTCCGTCTAAACCAGACGGCAAATTACCTTTGAACCCCAGGGGCTGCCGGGATTCCGAAGCCAGCAGAGCCTCCACCCCCAGGTAATCTGGATACTTTGCAGCAGTGCTGAAGAGTGATATCTATTCATAGAATTGGAAATTATAAGGGAGAAGTTCTGCGTATATGGAAGAAAAGCCTATTTTTTTATTTTTTTTTTTGCTATGGTTGAACTGGATGGTCTTTTGTCTTTTTTCAGCCAGACTAACTATGTAACTGTAAATTTCTAATGTGCTGAAATTGCTTAGACCTCTTCCTCAGTTCTTTAGAAAGACTTGAGTGTTAAAGTGGAACTTCTCTAAGCAATGGCAGTTTTTACGTTCTAATCAGGTTTGGAAATGAACTTCCAATGCAAACTAGGGACTAAGTCCCCTTGCTCAGTGCAGTCAGTCTTAGCAATGGCACATCAGGCTTGATGGTTCAGAAAACACCCTCTTACTTGAGAGAGAACATTTTGGTGGGTAGTCCTGAACCGGCAGTTCTTCTTTTTGGAGGCGTGGTCCCAGATGAAAATGTGTGTAAATAATACCTCTCCAGGAAACAAATAAAGACAGGTAATAGGTTACCAGATTCTCCAAGATCCACTTTCTGCCCTCCAAAGAAAAACACATGAACTGCCATTTTTTTTTTTTTTCTGAACTGCAAAAAAGCTTTATTGATACCAGATGGGTAGATGGATAAGACAGACATTCTCACCCCAGTTCAGACGTGACTCACACGTGGCCTAATCTTAGGAAGACCCAGAGCCTTCTGTTCCTTACTTGCCTGGCCCCATCTGTTGTCTCTTGGACTTTGCAGTATTTACTGCACACCACGGCGTTCTGATCGGTTATACCAGCCTTTCTCAACCAGGGTGCCTAGAGGTTTTCTTCAGGGGTACCTTGGCAAAATGCCTTATTGCCCAAAACTTGTATACAACCCAGCGGGTGGAAAAAGCCTGCCTTTAAGTTACACAAAGCCAGAGATTTTCATTGTGTACCATTACAACCTTCTAGCTGCCGGCGTCCTGACAACCAATGACCTCATCCGTTGATAAGGAGGATGCTGGTTGCCTGCACAGCATCCTAGATTGACCCTCCCCTGCCCATCTCTGTCAGTGCTGGGGTCACATTAGCTCATGGAGAAAAACTATAATCAATGAAAATGAAAAAGGAGTGAGGAGACCCTCTGGAGGAGAGAGGGATAAGTTCATCCATCCATCCAACTCCAGGAAAACAGATCTCTGGGAAACAATAAGACCCCTTGCTGGAAAAAAGGGAAACGCTTCATCTATCCATCTGGGACAGGGATATATATATCTACTCCTTTTTTAAATCAGTTTAAAGGGACACAGGCCGTTTTGACCTCACAACGGTTTGGTCATATAAATCAGGTGAGCGTACACAGGTGAAGGAAAGAAACCCATGAGAAGAAGTTTTTTGTGTGGACTTTTTCATAAAAAAATTTATTTTTTATTATATATATATATATATAAACCCTCAGTAGCGGAAGTTATCACAAATAATCACGGGGATTGTGGGACTGTATTTACAGCAGAATAGCAAATCAATAGTGTGGACTAATATATGCTATTTAAAATTTTTATTAAGTTGAAAAATATATTGTATAAGGATACACTTTTTTTTTTTTTTTTTTTTTTTACAATTTTTTTTTAGTGGAGCGTGGCACATTTATTTGTTTTTGATTTATAGTAACACATTTAATATGAGTATGTGTATGGTGTAGGCGACCCAATCATTACATTTTTCGCATATATATACTATATAATTTAGTATATAGCACTAAATTTAAGAGGTGATTTTGGTTATATAGATTGAAATCATATTTAATATATAATTTTTTTATGCACACAATACACTCACAAGAATCATGATTTTATATATGACGGAGAAAAACTGAGGGAGAAGAAAAACATTGGAATACTAGTCAGTACCAGTGTGCAAAATAGTATTTGCTGTGGAAGAATAAATCACTTCTAACATTGGGTGTCCTACGTGTGTGGATGTTGCTGCGTTATATAAAACTATTAGAATAATTTTTCACATTTTAGAATGGGGTGCCTCCGGACTGTCCATAATTTTAAAGGGTGCCTCGGGACTGTCCATAATTTTAAAGGGTGCCTCGGGACTGTCCATAATTTTAAAGGGTGCCTCGGGACTGTCCATAATTTTAAAGGGTGCCTCGGGACTGTCCATAATTATAAAGGGTGCCTCGGGACTGTCCATAATTTTAAAGGGTGCCTCGGGACTGTCCATAATTATAAAGGGTGCCTCGGGACTGTCCATAATTTTAAAGGGTGCCTCGGGACTGTCCATAATTTTAAAGGGTGCCTCGGGGCTGTCCATAATTATAAAGGGTGCCTCGGGGCTGTCCATAATTTTAAAGGGTGCCTCGGGGCTGTCCATAATTTTAAAGGGTGCCTTGACTGACAAAAGGTTGAGAAACACTGGGTTATACATACTATTTATAAAATACAGGCAGCAGTTTGGAGCCCAAGGAGTTCTCCTTCCTTAAAGGCAGAACTATTTGTTTGTCCTGCAGGGGATCTCTTGCCATAATGTACAAACATAGTTGCACATTATGGCATACTTGCCTTGCACAGTGCAAGGCAGATGACGTGTATCATTATTGCTTAGCTGATTGCAATATTTTAAAATGACACCTTTTTAGATTTTGCTTTAATGCTGCAGAAAGTACTCTGATTGGATGAGAAATTAGTCACATGAGTTTGACAGGTCATGTGATTAGGCTCTCCTTCACCCAGATTTTTTTTTTTTTTTGCATTCATTTTATAATCTTTTATAAAGCCCAGGACTGGGCTTTATAATTGTTCCTTTATTTATTTTTTAACCCCTTCCTGCTAGGAGCCCTTTAAGAGATTGTAATGTTATTACCTCACGTCCAGTTACTATCAAGATCATGCAGGCTCCACCTCCGCAACATCTCCAAGATACGTACATTCCTCACCCCAGACACCACCAAACAACTCGTACACTCCCTCATCATCTCACGCCTGGACTACTGCAACTCCCTTCTCATTAGCCTACCCAAACAAACGCTATCCCCACTCCAGTCTATCCTGAACTCCGCAGCCAGACTCATCCACCTCACCAACCGCTCCACATCTGCCTCCCCCCTCTGCCAATCCCTTCACTGGCTCCCGATTGCCCAAAGCATCAAATTCAAACTGCTAACTCTGACCTACAAAGCCATTCACAACGCCGCCCCAAACTACCTAACCGACCTAATACCCAAGTACTACCCTGCCCGTGCCCTTCGCTCCTCACAGGACCTCCTACTCTCTAGCTCCCTAGTCTCCTCTTCCCACGCCTGATTGCAGGATTTCTCCAGGACTTCCCCCATCCTCTGGAACTCACTACCCCAATCCATCAGACTGTCACCTTCCCTCCGCACCTTCAGGCGCACCCTAAAAACCCACCTCTTCAGGGAAGCCTACCCCACCCTCACCTAACAACCGATCTCCTCCACTCCTCCCACCACTCCTTCCCCCACAGCCATCTCCTCCTGTACCACCTTCCCCTCCCTCCTAGATTGTAAGCTTGCAAGAGCAGGGCCCTCAACCCCTCGTGTATTGTATTGTTTCTGTCTTGTCTCATGTTCTGTCCCCCTTGCTATTGTACAGCGCTGAGCAAACCCTTTGGCACTATATAAACACTGTATAATAATAATGTTACATGGGCTTCCTGATCATGTGATCCTTGTGCTTGGCCGTCACAGTGATCACGTGATCAGAAGCCCATCCTACCTTCTCCTAATCATTGCTAGGTGACCGGGAGCTGTCAGTGAGCGAATGGGTCACAATGCTGAGGCATGCGATTTGAATTCGCCCAGCACAACCAAGCAACACTGTTCGAACGCATGTATGCGCGGTATAAGGCGATTCCTGATTCTTAAGGAAAGTCTATCCCACCTTCAACTAACAACTGAACTTTTAACACATCCATCAGCTCATCCCCCACAGTTATTACCTTTTTGTACCACTTGCCAATCTATTTGTCAGCTCTTATGAGTAGGGCCTTTTTACCCCTCTTGTATTTTGTTGTATTGTAACTGTACTTTCTCCCTTTTTATATTGTAAAGTGCTGCGCAAATTGATGGCGCTTTGTAAAAGCTGAATAATAATAATAAGGCCCACCACTGTGTTGTCACATTATTATTATTATACAGGATTTATATCGCGCCAACAGTTTGCTCAGCGCTTTACAATACAACAGGAGACAATACAGCAACAATACAGTTCAATACAAGAGGGATAGGAGGCCCTGATCCTTGGAGCTTACAATCTAGGATAAGCATACTGCTGGTGTTAAGGCATTAAAGCAGCACTTTGGGGTCCTCCATCATTTTTATTTTATTTTCCAGATATTGTAACACTCGTAGAAAAGTGTACAGCTCAGACAGACATATTTTATATCAGGGAATCTGAAATTTACCAAACATTCATTGCAGGTGAATCTTCTAGGTGCATGTGTTTTTTAAAATGACAGTGATTGATTTCCCACCAGTGAGTATTTGGTGAAAATTACATTCACTGCTTTATAAATCTGCTATAGATTCAAAAAGAAAAGCAAAAGCCTGGTTATGGCTCACAACTCCAAAGTTCCGAAAATCAATAATCAAAGAACATGTCACATACCTGTGATATACATACAAAACACAACATTATTATAAGCAATAGCAACCTCTGACATCATCCTCTGACATCATCCTAATGGTTCCAATAAATCAATATATCAGCTGTTCCAATAGGTGAATCTCCAATACAGTAGGTGTATCTCCTAGTATAACACAACACTCGTTTTTAATGCACTTCTCTATTGGTTTAATCGTGTAACATGGTGATAAAATAGTGCCAAGTTATACTAGGAGATGCACCTACTGTACGGATAACTCTCCTATATGAACAGCTGATGTATTGATAGAAGCCATTATTATATAGGGCCAGGAGGATTTTGTCTTTTTGATTTTAAAACGGAATTTAACCCATATGAGTTTGCTAACCATTGATGTTCTGTAGCCCCTTCACGCTAGAGCCTCCAGGCCCTTTAAGGGGTTTCTGATGCCGGGAGGTGGGGCGTGGTCTAGAGTCATGTGACAGCCATAATTGGCTGTCATGGCGGTCACATGATCGGAAAGGTCCCGATCGCAAGGAGAGATTGGGACCTTTCTGTTGGACGCCGACACGTGCTGGGAGCGCGCATTCTCAGCACGTTTGTTTACAAATGGTACGCAAATATGCGGCCGCTCGGCGTCAAGGCCCAGCCACCGAGAGCCCGCATATTTGCATACACTTGGCGTGAAGAGGTTAACAAAGGAACATACATTCTACATTAATAATTATGCTACCAAAATGAGTGTGTGCTGTAAATTTCCTCCAGCATTGTTTCTTTTTGAAGTGGGCTTCAACAAAATGGCAGCCTGCAGCAGTCGCTTCCTTATTGGAAACTCTCCCCCTCTCCTTGGTCTCAAAACCTATATGTCAATTTCTTCAATTCAAATATGTGCATTCCCAGCCTTGATTGTATGTCTTGGCTCAGTTAAGCCGGCCATAGATGGATCGAATTTCTACTGGTTCAGCAGGGAGTGGACAAGATTTGATTCATTTATGGGCAGGATGGTTGTGCTGACTTTAATCCATCGATTGACTGACTTAAGTAAACCAGCCTGTTGGATTTTTTGCATGTGATTTACTATCAACGGCTATAGCTGCTAGCTGTGATCATTGTAATTTGCCAGCAGGAAAGGCTTCCTGCTGGCAGAACATAATAGCGCTGCGGGAGGGATTAGTCTATCAACATTGACTGTGTTAATGGGGGATTCGGGCAATTATCTACAGGGAACACACTATCCTTGTAAGTTTTTGGCAAGCCATAGCTGATGTGATTTTCTTTCCTGCTACCAGGGGTTGCAGGAAAGAAAATTGCTTGATTCCCCAATCAACCCAGTCATTGTTGATAGGGGAATCCCTCCCGCAGCTCTTTTGTATTTTGCCAATAGTAAGCCTTCCCTGCTGGCAGAACACATTGATTACTACTGGTGGCTATTGCTGCCAGCAGTAATCACATGCAAAAAAATCTGACAGGCTGGTTGTACTTAAGGCAGGCCATAGATGGACCGTTTACGAAAAATCGGTCGGCCCCATTGCACCCATGTCCACGAAAAATGGCCGCGCGGACGAAAATTCGGCCGATAAACGACCCGTCTATGGCCTGCATAAGTTGGTTGATGGATCGACTTCAATAATGAGGCTGCTGATATATGGATCCCTGCTGAACCGGCCGAGATTCGATCTGTCTATAGCCAACTTAACTCTTGTCGCCACTCCTGCTTTTCTTTTCTCCCAACCTATTCTGTGTTCCCTCTGCACAGTCGGTGTCATTCCTGTTACTTTCTTCCCCCTTCAGCAACAGTAAGACCTGTTGCACACGGAAGTAAAACATGTTTTTTACTGATCTGAAATGAGATGCATTGTTGTCTATGGGACATTGCACACAGCTGAGTAAAGATCAGTAGTACAGCATGGAGTACAGAGCAGTAGAAGAAAATTGAACATTTTACATTTGAGTGCAGTAATTGACTTGCATGTTTTCTCGTTGAGGCCCCTTGCACACAAGTGTCATCATTGACTGATGTTTACTTGTGACACCCGTGTGCAAGCGGCCACAATAGTGGCATTGAAGAAGAATTTTACTCGTCTATACTCATCTGTACGCTTACACACCTTTACTCACCTATACTCAAGATCACTCAGGTTTTACACACGGCTTTTGGCTCCTTACACACGGGCATCACAATTTCCTGAGAAAAATCAGTAAATTAAGACGCCCGTGTTCAAGGGGCCTAAATACTAAAGCTGTCAGCTTATTGGCCTCTAGTGGCTCTGATTTTAAGCTCAGTGAAGAGAATCGAGAGCAACTGAGCATGTGCAGAGCAGGGAGAGACAGTGTATTACTGGATTTTAAACAGTATAGACACTTATTTTTAATGTTTTACATAGCTATACCTGAAAAAGGAGCCATCCTGAAGTGATCTAGCAGGACTTAATTTTCTGACTAAACTTCCACTTTAACCTCCCTGGCGGTATTCCCGAGTGTAGCTCGGGGTAAAGTTTCAGTACCACAAGCGGTAACCCCGAGCTACACTCAGGAATACACTGCAGCGTTGCTGTGGGATCCCTCCAGCATTTACCTTGTCCTGCGCTCCCGCGATGTCCCCCCTGCAGCATCTCTGGCCGATGCCGGCATCTGTCTTCCGGGTTCCATTCCCTGCAACGTCAGGACGGAACTGGCGGGAAATTCAAAAATGTAAAAAGTGATATTCATGCAATACACTAAAATCACATAGTATAACATTCCTGTATCAAACCATTTCACATACGTTTTGTCCCGAGTGCTTTGTCCTGCGCCCTGCCTGCATTTTTACTGTTCTTTCTGCCTGGAAACTGAGAAACGTCCATGGCAACCAAAAAGTGTCCCTTTAGGTCAAAATCGGTTTTAGACCGGCTAGAGAACAGTGATAGTAAATCAGAACCACTTGCAGAATTGATTTATGATTCGTGGGGGAAATTCCTCATCAGACACTGAAAATGATTTTGCGACTTTGCTTAGCGATGTGCGAACTCTATTTCAAATTTCAGTGTTTTTGGTTTGATTACATTAAATTAAATGTATTATATTATTTTTTATGATTATTATATTATACTTTATGATTTCATGTTTCAAATTTTATCATACCCGGGATGTTTACTAGACTCTTGTTGGGACAGATTTCAGTGAGTTATTCCTAAGAATTACAGGCCTACAATAAAAAAACAACATTTCCATGCAAAAAATGAGCACAGAAATATTGACATAATCAGACCGCTAGGGAGGTTAACTTGTTTGTTGGTTTAATTTTTTTAATATTGCTGTTAACCTTTGTTGTTTATAATAAGAGTTATGTTTCGTATAAACATTACAGGCATCTGGCTTGTTTTTTCATTATTGCTTTTTGGAACTTTGGAACAAGAGCCGAATCAGGCTTTTATGTTTCCTTTTTTAAGTCTACAGCTTAATGTACCTGGGACTCCTCCACTCTGAAGCACTGAAATATTTAGAGAAGTACTAGGCCAACATTTGGGGCAACTTGAGGTTTTAGGGTTGTGTTTTTGTTTATAAATCCACTCCAAAATCTCTTTAATCCTGAGCATTGATTTATTAATTTTTTTTTTTTTCTTGTAGGGGCCGAGATCACTTGTATTTTAAGGAAAAGGCAGAGCCCTACAGTGACCCTCTGAAAGGAACACAGGATCATTCAAACCTAGAAGATGTTTATATTTCTGAAATCCATGCACCCAAGGAGATCATCTCTTCAATGCACATTGCCCAGGAGAGATTCACAACTGAGCGGCCCAAAGAAATGTCTGGGGTCCCCTCTGCACCCGCTGCTAAGGACCTGCTGGCAGGTGAGACCTGCTGTTTGTCAAGCCTGAGACTAGCACACCAACCAGCCAAATTCTTCTTTCTTTCACAAAGATTTTATTACATTTTTTTCTTTAGGCTACACTTTTGGTGACAACATTGCTCTACCATAGATACAGTACCCTTAGTAAGCATTGTCACTCTAGGACAGGGCTAGAGGATATGACCACCCCTTTTTTTTTTTTTTTTCTTGCTGATCCACTGTCTAACCTTATAAACGAGTCCCACAAATTAATGAGGGTTTGCAAGTTTGGACAAAGTCTATAGTCAGTGAAAATTTCCTTTCCCATCGCTTTGCTCTACATTGACAAAGCTGTTTTTCATGTCTGGTCATTTTCCTTTTAATTTCATGCGTATATAAAGCATGGTTTTTATGATTATATCTACAGAATACTGCTCATGTCCTGTGAGCTATAGATGTTTAATAGAGGTTCCCTGAGACCAGAAAATTATTTCAAGGGTTCCTCCATGGTAAAAAGATCAAGAATGACTGCTCTAAATTCTTTGGTGAATGTAACATGGGAGGTGAAACGCACAAAGATAGATGGGAATTGTGGCCCACATAGAGTGGGGGAAAATAATTATTTGATCCCCTGCAGATTTTGTAAGTTTGCCCTCTTACAAAGAAATGAAGGGTCTATCATTTTTATCATAGGTGTATTTTAAATGAAACAGAATATCAACCAAAAATCCAGAAAAAAAACATGATACCAATATTATAAATTGAGTTGCAGTTCAGTGAGTAAAGTAAGTATTTGATCCCCTACCAACCAACATTAATTCTGGCTCCCACAGCCTGGCTATGTGCTCATGTGGCACACAGATTAATCTTGTAAATTTAAGAATATGCTCCTAATGACAACTCATTATGTGTATAAAAGACACCTGTCCACAGAATCTCTTCTATTCAAACCTCAGCACCATGGGCAAATGACCATAGAGCTGTCAAAGGATGTCAGGGACAAGACCTGCACAAGGCTGGAATGGGCTGCAAGACCATCAGCAAGAAGCTTGGTGAGAAGAAGACAACTATAGTAGCGATCATTCGCAAATGGAAGAAATACAAAATATCCATCAATTGCCCTCGGTCTGGAGTTCCATGCAAGATGTTGCCTCATTGGGTAAGGGCGATCATGAGAAAAGTGAGGGATCAGCCCAGGACTACACGAGAGGAGCTTGTGAATGGTCTCAAGGCAGTTGGGACCACAGTCACCAAACAAACCATTAATAACACAATACGCCACCATGGATTGAAATCCTGCAATGCCTGCAAGCTCCCCCTTCTCAAGAAGGTACATTTATAGGTCCGTATGAAGTTTGCCAATGAACATCTAAATGATTCAGAGAAGGATTAGGAGAAAGTGCTGTGGTCAGATGAGACCAAAATTGAGCTGTTTGGCATTAACATGACTCGCCGTGTTTGAAGGAAGAAAAATGCTGACTACGAACCTAAGAACACCATCCCTACAGTCAAGCATGGAGGTGGAAACATTATGCTTTGGGGCCATTTCTCTGCTAAAGGTACAGGTTGACTTTTCCGCATTGATTGGCCAATGGACGGGACCATGTATTGTAAAATCTTGGTTGAGAACCTTCTTCCCTCAGCCGGAACACTGGAGATGGGTCATGGATGAGTCTTCCAGCATGACAATGACCCAAAACACACCACCAAGGCAACAAAGGTGTGGCTCAAGAAGAAGCACATTAAGATCATGGAGTTGCCTAGCCAGTCTCCAGACCTTATTCCTATAGAAACTTTTTGGAGCTGAAACTTTGAGTTGCCAAGAGACAGCCAAGAAACCTTAAGGATTTAGAGAAGGTCTGTAAAGAAGAGTGGACCAAAATCCCTCCTGAGATGTGTGCAAACCTGGGAACCAACTACAAGAAACGTCTGACCTCTGTGCATGTCAACAAGGGTTTCTCCACCAAGTACGAAGTCATGTTTGGCTTGGGGATCAAATACTTATTTTACTCACTGAACTGCAACACAATTTATAACATTTGTATCATGGGGTTTTTCTGCATGTTTGGTTGATCTTCTGTCTCTCATCTAAGATACACCTATGATAAAAATTATAGACCATTACATTGTAAGTGGGTAAATTTACAAAATCTGCTGGGGATCAAGTGTGTGTGTGTGTGTGTGTGTTGCTCCATGATTGAGCATACTAAAATACAATGAACAAAATGGGTTGGGCCAAGAACAGTAAAACTGAAGAGGAAATGACTGAAGTTTTAGCAGGACTAGCTGAAA
Source organism: Staurois parvus (assembly GCF_062004578.1). Taxonomy (NCBI): domain Eukaryota; kingdom Metazoa; phylum Chordata; class Amphibia; order Anura; family Ranidae; genus Staurois; species Staurois parvus. The sequence goes on along the minus strand of NW_028318705.1, from coordinate 746,459 downwards.
GTTGGTCCTGCCATCTATACCTTATCCTCTTTGTTCAGTTCTCCTACAGAAAGGAAGCAAATTGAGGGATGCCATGGCTGAATCCGCCATGATACTGGATCCTAACATAGACCAGGATGTTGAGCCATTGCTGCCACTTGTCTCAGATAAAGAGAATTACTCTTCACGTGCTGTAAGGTGAGTAAGTGGTGGCTCACTCAGTCCAAAATTTACAATGTTTAGTGGGCTTTCATGCGCCTACATAAATCTTGTATGCTTTCATTTGTAGGGCTGCCCTGGATATTCCTTCATCTCATATTCATCGAAACCTCCTAAATATCCATAAACCTTCCATACCGAAAGATATAATCCTGCACCCAACAGACCAGACTCTCTCTGAATTAGAGGCTCCTAGTGATGCCAGAGCCATAGAGCTATTGCTGGGAAGGTAAGTGTATGCACAAAACCATGCTGAAAATAATGTGAAGTTAAAAGGGTTCCTTACAAAATAAAGGATTGATGCTTATCTGTTGTGTCACTCATCACTGCTGTTTTCACACATTGCCCTGGCTGAAACATCTTCAGCATGTAACGCCCTTTTGGAAGTGTTGGATACCATGTTTCAGGGGTATGAGTATGTCCCCTAAGTCTCCCACTTTGCCCTCCAGAATGGATATGCATTCTCATTTTCTGAAGATTGAGTCTGAGTAATGTGATCGATACTGAGCCTTGCAGAAGTTAGGTGGACACTCAGGAGTTCCCTCTTTTTACCGCTTGTGCTAGGCAACATTGTAGAGGCTGTGTAGTGACATTGGCACATTTTTTTCTTTTAACCCGTAGTGGTGCACAAAAAGAAACACCGGTAAGTGACCTAAAAAGTGCATGTGAAATACACACTCAAAAAAACTGCACTTAGGGTGTGTCTCTAGTAATCTACCCTGACCCCACAGGGTACAAGGCTCCTGAACCAAAAAGTGCATGTGAAATACACACTCAAAAAAAAATGCACTTAGAGTGTGTCTCTAGCACTCTACCCTGACCCCACAGGGTGCAAGGCTCCTGACAGAGGCAATGCACACTTGTGGTCCACCTAGCCAAAAGGCCTGGCAGACCCTCTCATCATGGTCAGCCTAAGCTGAACACCGAGTACAAGCTGAGGGGCTCTCCCGAAGAGAACCCCCCCAGTTCAGGAGTAGAAGGAACCTAATGGCCACACATCCTCCCCTAGAATTTAGGGTAGGCCTGAGGACCCACACCTTCCATCCATGTGAAAATAAACACACACAAACGTACATAGTGACATACGTGTAGAAAAAAAATAATTTAAATAAGTGCAGGTGCATTGGCTAGGCCTTGTGGCCTGATAACAAATATAGCCCCGAACTTACCCAAAAGGCTTAGCCCACGAGGCACTGTGCAGAAGAAGCAACAGGTGACATGGCCTTGTGCTCATTCTCACTGTGGGGTTTTCACACCCAAATGATGCTAAAAGCACAACTCGGGTGAACAACTCCCAAGGGGCTCTGACACCACAGGCTCTCCGTCTTCCCAGCCCATGACCAGACCAAATCGGGAAGCAATGGGTCCCTCAAGTTCATCACCGAGGAATTGCTCCTGTGCCCCTCCTTACCCAGTGAGCGCCCTGGGTTCTGGTATTACCAGACAAGCCTTCACATTCCCCATCGTACCAGCAGAGATACTATACAGCCAGCTAGCCATTCCTACCAAAATGCCAGAATGATCTTTTTGGCACATTGCATCCTCTGCAGGAGGCCTCCTTTCCTCGGTATCCTTTTCTCCACTCTCTAATAGGTTATCCTTTATGCCCCCAAAGGGATAATAGAAACAAAGAAAAACTTTTTTTTTTTTCAACTTTTTTGCTCTTTTATTTGTTTATAGTGCAAAAAATAAAACAACCAGTGACGATTAAATACCACCAAAAGAAAGCTCAAGGAAAAAACAAAAAAAACGCTATTCATGTAGCGGAGGGAAGTGCACTTAGAGGGTGAAAATCCACTTTTAAACTTTTGCCTCACTTTCTGTATGGTTACCTGGACAGGAAGTAAAGAAATATCTCTTTTAAAATTGACAGTGTAAATGGGTAAGAATCGGTCTCGGTTTGCTCAGTCCTAGATTTCCTTTTTATTATTTTTGTGTGCCTTTAAAAAAAGAACAATCTAATAGAAGTTGCAGTAACCCCAATGATGGATTTGTTTTACAATTGCAGCTCCCGAGTGTCCTTGGGCCAGTACTGGGATGGGACAGAATCACCCCCAGAATCCATTGCCGGGAGTGACCTCTGTGAGAGTGAACTGAATGATCCTCAGTACGACCAGAGCCTGTTGGAGAATTTGTTTTATTCGGCTCCGGTAAGGACTTTGAAGATGATTTTCCATATTCACAGGGGTGGGGGTTGCTTGTTCTCTTCTCTTTATGTCCAGTTATAATCAGTCTGATTGGAAGTGAAGGTGTCATGTCTTTTAAGTTGAAGAATGTTGAGCTGAAATCCAGACAAACCTCTAAACACACAGATGAGATACACATATTGGAACTATTTTACCTACCTAAGGTCCTCAGATTTCCACAGATCTGCCACAGCACAGTCAGGCAGAGCAGGAGACCTGATTTTTCTCTTCTCCAATTAAGGAAGACTTACAGGTCTTTCTCCTCCCCTAGCCATTGATTGGACAGTACAATAGAGCCAGCAGACTGATGAGCTCATCTCCTTGTCACTCTGCTTTGTCCTCCTATGAGCACAGCTGATTGACTCCATGTGCTGCTTTTCCCTTTCCCAGACTGAGCTTTGCTATACAGGGAAAAGGACAAAAGATACAAAATCGGGTACTTGGACAGCTTGCATTTTGTCTTTTATATTTGTCTGTAATTCAGTTTTCAAGTTACAAAATTCCATTCTAAATAAATAAATAATCTGACGCTGCTTTCTTTTCACCTGAAAGAAATCACTTGACGATTTTAGCAGCAACAAAGAGCAGTCCAGATCGCATATTAAAGATTCTAAAAACAGACAAGCAAAAGATGAAGAGCAAAACTTGAGGCAATCGCACTCTAAATCAGAGGAGGAATCTTCATTAAAAGTCTCTGGGTAAGTCTCTTGATTGTGAGTCTAGCACTGTGTAATAATAATAAATGTAAGTAATACTAAAGGCACTCCTGTGATCTACAGGAGAAGTGCAACCAAAAGAGCTTTGACTGTACTTCTCCTTTAAGGATTGGTAAGCTGTAAAATATTACATTTTTCTTTTTGGGTTTATGACTTGTTTAAATCCAATGCATGAAAGGGGCGGGACAGGCACAGTCAGGCTGGGGAGGAAAGGTATTGGTGATGCTGAATGTCCTTCAGGAAATGAGTTGGGTTCTAAGTAATTTAAATATAGGAGAGGAGCCTGTACAACTGTGCTAGATGGAAGGGAAGGAGTTCAGTTTTAAACAGAGTTGTAGGGCAGGAGGTGTTTAGGCAGAGTAATAACACGGGTCAGGGAAACCAGCAGACAAAGAAACATTAGAATCCAAAATGCAGACTTGTGTCCTAAACAAACGAACAGACGACCCAGAACAAAATCCCAACTTTGCGATGTCCTCAGGCATGGCTGATATCTGTTTAACCACTTCAAGTCCGGACACTTTCACCCCCTTCCTGTCCAGGCCAATTTTCAGCTTTCAGCGCTATCACACTTTGAATGACAATTGCGCAGTCATGCAACACTGTACCCATATGAATTTTGTAGCATTTTTTTTGAGACAAATAAAACTTTATTTTGGTGGTATTTATTCACCACTGGGATTTTTATTTTTTTGCTATATAAATGAAAAAGTCCAAACATTTTGAAAAAAAGTGTTTTTTTCTTATAAAATTTTGCAAATAAATAATCTTTCTTCATAAATCTTGGCCAAGATGTATTCATCTCTCCTTTTTAGTAAAAACATAATAAAATAACCCAAATTAGTTTATAACCAAAATTTTCTTTTGACATTTTAATTTAATTTTTTTATATTTGTTTTTTTTTTTTGTTTTTTTTTTTTTTACATACTGTCGCCCTAGCAGTATAGTGTCACCATAGTGACACTGTACTACTTGTGGGGTTGATGATGATTTTTTTTTTTTACACTGATTGATTTTACACCCATAAAGGCTGTAAAAGCAATCACTTTTCCTTCTCTCTGGCTGCATTCTTGCAGCCATTGAGAAATACTGTGTGAGCTGTGATTGGTCACAGCTTGTCACATGGTACAAGGCTGTTGTGAATAGCCTTGTACCATGTAACCTCTGTGATCATTCACAGATTTCACAAGTAGTAAGCAATGATGTCAGGAAGTGACATCTTGCTTACTACTATTCATGTGATCACTAATTGGCCAATCAGTGATCACATGATCAGGACCTCACACAGATGCCCCATACAGCAATCAGTGTTCACAGCGGGCACCGGATAACGGTGCCGCGTGCTCCGAGGGAGAGCGCACAGGTGGGGAGCAGGGAGGATGTTTATAAACGGCCAGCCGCTCCTGCAATGCTCCCATCCGGCCGTTTTATATACATGGGCTGGACAAGAAGTGGTTAAAATTACAAACAAGTCATACTGACCTGGTCTGTGTAATGGTTTTTCACAGAGCAGCCCTGATCCTCCTTTTACCAGGTCCCCCACCAGCGCTTCTGGTCGCTTCTTGTCAGAACCTTAGCTCTGAGAAAATAGTATATAATTTATAAAAACAGGTGGGGATCTGGAATTAAGGAGATTCCCTACTAATAAACTGATATTCCAAATTCTTTATTTGCGCTAATTTGAAGACGAAATAAAAAGCAATAATGTGCAAAAATATATATTTATTAATATTAAAAATCAGTACAAAATGGTAATGAAATATAATAGGTGATGATAAATAATAAACAAATCAAAATAGCAGTATAATGATCTAACCACAAATAATGGTTAGAAATTCGAACCAGCAGTTATTTACCAAATATTGATGAATTAGGACTAACTTTAAATATGCAGCGTAGGAAACTTTCAGTAACTCGGCAACATATGACAAAATAATGCAAATCAACCACGTTATCTCTCTACAACCAGATATTCAAAACTCAACGTGTACATTTCCATGAATTGGTTTAGAATACCATACACAGGCCAATGCAATCATCTTAGAATCTATTTGAGGTTAGCATCCACTGTTACTAAGTTGTCTACCTTGTCATAAATACACTGCCTTGAAAAAGTATTCATACCCCTTGACATTTTCCACATTTTATCATGTTACAACCAAAAACGTAAATGTATTTTATTGGGATTTGTTGTGATAGACCAACACAAAGTGGCACATAATTGTGAAGTGGAAGGAAAGTGGAAGGAAGTGTTTTTCAATATTTTTTACAAATCTGTGAAAAGTATGGCGGCATTTGTATTCAGCCCCCTGAAGTCAATTCTTTGTAGGACCACCTTTTCCCTGCAATTCCAGCTGCAAGTCTTTTTGGTGATGTCTCTACCAGCTTTGCACATCTAGAGAGGGACATTTCTGCCCATTCTTCTTTGCCCAATAGCTCAAGCTCTGTCAGATTGGATGGAGAGCGTCTGTGAACAGCAGTCTTGCCACTGATTCTCAAGGTCTTGACTTTGACTGGGCCATTCTAACACATGAAGATGCTTTGATCTAAACCATTCCATTGTAGCTCAGGTTGGATGTTTTGAGTTGTTGTCCTGCTGGAAGGTGAACCTCCGCCCCGGTCCCAAGTCTTTTGCAGACTTTAACAGGTTTTCTTTTAAGATTTCCCTGTATTTGGCTCCATCCATCTTCCCATCAACTCTGACCAGCTTCCCTGTCCCTGCTGAAGAAAAGCATCCCCACAACATGATGCTGCCACCACCATGTTTCACGGTGGTAATGGTGTGTTCAGGGTGATGTGCAGTGTTAGTTTTCCGCCACACATAGTGTTTTGCTTTTAGGCCAAAAAGTTCAATTTTGGCCTCCTCTGACCAAGAGCGCCTTCTTCCACATGTTTGCTGTGTCCCCCACATGGCTTCCCGCAAACTGAAAACAGGACTTCTTATGGCTTCCTTCCAACAATGGCTTTCTTCTTGTCACTCTTCCATAAAGGGCAGATTTGTGGGAGTGCACGACTAATAGTTGTCCTGTAGACAGATCAGACAGATTGTGTGCACAGTACAGCCATCCCGATTAGTGTGCTTACAGTGAAGAACACATCCCTTTCCCCCTAGTAAAACACTCCCAGCACACAGTTATCCCCCCTTTCTGCCAAGTGTCATTAGTACAATGTCAGTGCTTCTTTTTTTTTTTTTTTTTTTATAGCACTGATCACTGTATTGGTGTCACCAAGTTAGTTCCCCCTCAGTGTCAGAATGTCCGCCGCAGTCCCGCTAAACGTTTGATCGCCGTCATTACTAGTAGGGAAAAAAAATCCCATCATCTATACCGCCATTTGGAAACGCTATAACTTTCACGTAAACCAATTATATTGGGATTTTTTTTTTTTAGCAAAAACATGGAGCAGAATACATTTTGCCTTATGTTTTATGACTCATTTAGATTTTTTTTACTGGACATGTTTAATAGCAAAAAGTCCAAAATATTATTATTTTTTTTTTTCTCAAATTGTCGGTCTTTTTTTGCTTATGGTGCAAAAAAAAAAACAACGCACAGGCGATCAAATACCACTGAAAGAATGCTCAATTCGTGGGAAAAAAAGGACTTAAATTTCATCTGCGTGCGACATTGCATGACCGCGAAATTGTCAGTTAAAGTAACACAGCGCCGTAATGCAAAAAATGGCCTGGTCATGAAGGGGGGGGGGGGGTAAATCCTCTGGAGGGCAAGTGGTTAAACCTTAGCTTGTAAAAAAAAGCCTCTAAATATTAAGAGATATCTGCTCTTCTGACAGGGCTGGCTTAGAGTCTGGAACCTTTTTTCGCTTAAAATAATGTGAAAAAAAAAAATCTACATATATATCTAACAAACCTTTGAGGTATTTTTACTGAGGTTTCTTAATATCCCACATCTTCTGTAGCATGAACTCAAACTTAATTATTTATAATGTTAAAAACATAATATCTACAATATACAGAAAGTTGATGTTGCGCTAGTCACAATAATGCCACAGACATTCCAAAACAAAGAATGAGATGAGAAGACAATAGATAATACACCATAACATAATCAGTAAATGGAAAGAATATGGGAGTGAAGGGAAAGGTGAAATAATAAAGATCCAAAATGAGGACCAAAAGGTGTAACAGACAATAAACAGTGACCGCGGGCAAAACGCACAGATATGATCAGGGAAAAATAAAATATTAACTAAATCACAGTAATAGCGGGAGATATGAGTCCGTCATAACATAAATGAAATAACGTGAATACAACTGATGAGAAAGTGGAGCACAATATGAAAAATACAAAATGAAGTGATTAAATATAAAAAGTGGACAAACCACTTATCACAGAAGAATGACAATAACAACGAACAGTGAGGCCAAAAAATGTGACCATGCGACTAAAGGGTCATAACACAATCTGCATCAAAAGGCCATGTGACATAAAACAACTAATAGGTGACCATATAAATACCATAAATAAATGTGGCAAACATAGAGTGCAACTAGTATAAAACAGAAAATGGTGATACAAACGCACAGTGAAACCAAATGAATGTATTGCTGTGCACCGTAAATTACAATAACACAATGAAGAAGTAAATAACGTGACTGAAAAAATCATAAATTCCTAGATTGTAAGCTCGAAAGAGCAGGGCCCTCGATCTCCTCATGTTTTGCATTGTATTGTTGTTGTTCTGTCACATGTTCTGTCCCCCTTTGTAATGTACAGCGCTGAGCGAACTATTGGCGCTTTATAAATACTGTATAATAATAAATGCAACATAAAGTCCATGTGCAAAAACATCCAACAAAAACTTATCCAAAAAAAACAAAAAACCCCAACAACGTGGATAGGTAAATGATTGTTGAATCCCACACCGGCTAAAATGCCTCCTCACCTCTGCGCCCAGACCCCAAGGGGCCAAAAGGCTTTCAGGAGACTCACTGCAGGAGCACTTTAAGTGGAATCCCAAATGGCGATGTAGGGATGATATCCCCCTCACTGGTGGACCATACTGTTCAGCGGTGGTAATATATCTTTCACCTTTTGGACACGGAAATCCACTAACGCACAGAACTCCTGCTAGGGGTTTGTTGGACCAAAAATAACAGCCAGCTCACAGCACTCCCAGGGAGACCAGAAAAAGTGCTTCCATAGTGTAATATTTTAAATGGAATCAAATTTATTATAAAGACAAATGCCCACTTACATGGGAACAGATCAAACATTGCATCAATCACGTGCTGATATGGGTGTACTGGGTGTACCAATATGGCTGCGGCCATTCGTGTCGGAAATGACGTCACCACATTCTGCTCTCTGACGTACGCTTTACATCACTGCCACATGACTTCTTCAGGGTTCTACAATATACCAATATGTATTCATTGTTAAAACCAGTTCATATAGATAAAATATATATGGAAATAGAATATAGGAATATAAAACCTGAATTACTTAAGCAAGTATTTACTTCCTGCAATACTAATGATAATACAATTTACATTTTTGGTTAAAATATTCCTGTCAAATCATTACACCATGTGCAATGTAACGTTTAATATGATTTCTCTTTCCATAGGTTCACAGAAAAAAAAATGTGCACAGTTCTTTTGTCCTTTGTTTGATCTAGACATGGACTCGCCATAAATGGGAAAATCCTCCTGCGCTCAGCTATATGAACCCCTATTAGACGTGCCAGATGCTATCATCTATTCCCTATACCTCAGGATATATCAAAAGGACCAATTAATGGTGAAGCGCTATGAAAATGTGATACCAACGTGTGATAAATGTATAGGGATAAATAACCTGTGCAGAATATTAAAAACCAAAATCCATATTCATGACGTGCAATAAAAAATATTTTGATAATATATATAATAATTAAATATATATAAAAATAATATAAAAGTGATAATATGAAATGCCATAAATTAGTGAACAACCGTGAGATTAAAACAAATGGTATACAAAGTGACACGTGCTCAAATTGCAATCAAACAATATTGAAAGTGTACTGGTACCTGTACCAGTACCTGGTCTGCCAACCAATTCGGCCAACCAGGTTGGTGTAGTGTAAATGTGAGTGATATCCACAATTAAAATATAAAGTAATAAGTGCTCTAAATACAATATGGACAGATAAGTGCAATCCTCTTAAAATAAAGTTCTGTGCAAATGACAACTGTGCTCAATCCAACACAAAGTGCTTCAATCTTCATTTCACACTTGATTAGTGCTCTTGGTGACACTCTAGTGTGACTTATCCCAAAGTGGCTAGAGTGCTTCCTCACCTCCTAGCATCGACCCCTCAGGGCCACAACAGATATCCCGCACCGGAAGGTGTCTCATAACCTGGCTTCACTGGCTCCTCTGGTTCCAATAGAATTCCATTCCAAGATTAGCGTATCTCAAGATACCCTTCCACACAATTGAACTCACACTTTATCACATTTGCATAGCGCTTCACCATTAATTGGTCATTATGGACTCACCATACCCCCCATGCCACCATAGCCCCCAAATTTATAACCTGGGAATGTAAGCTGTAACAACCTTGGAATATTTGCTCCTAAAATCTGCGTTCAGAAATCTTGTATATTAATAGAATATACAGAACAAAATGGCTTCCAGCATGCCCATGTAGAGATAAGTTCAGGCCTTCCGGTTTGATTCTGTGAGCCCAGAATATTTTCAATATCCCCCCGCTGAGTGACCCCAGGGCAAGCTGTTTGCTCTGGCTTTCTTGCTTTGGGGGCACTTGTGCGTGCTCACCCTTGAGCCTCCTCTGTGTGTCTATGACACACACAGTGCACAGCTTGGCCCCGCTCCCTCCTCACTAACTGTGATTGACAGCAGTGGGAGCCAATGGCTCCTGCTGCTGTGTCACCCAATGAGGAGGGATAGACACGGGAGAGCACCTTCACACTATTTTCCATAATTTGGGCTTCAGCCTAGGGTGGAGCTGCAGGAAGCACAGACCTAAAGATGTGGTTTTTATTGAACAATATGGCCACAGATTAGAATAGGATAAAGTTCCCTGGGGGAGTCAATACCAATTCTGAAGTTGTGATGATATTTCTTTAATGTGACAGTCCCTTTTAAGAAAAGCAGAGTGGACTTTCTGACCTTTGCAGTGGCAATGTTTCCAGTATAGCATTATCAGTTCTCTGACTGAAGTAAGGATAATCACAAGCTTTTCCACTGTTTTTCAGACACAAGTCCGCAGAGAGATCACTCGGTGACAGAACGCAGATGGAAGCCATGGATCTCAGTGTGGACCGTCTCACGCTGCTGGGGCGGATGCATGCAGCTCGGGTCATTGTGGAATCCCTAAAGGTCAAACCAGAATCCACCTATGTCCCCCAGGGCAAAAGAGTGAGCAATGGAAAACCGCCAAGAGCAGCTTCCTCCATCAAACGGTATGTAGTGATTAGAAAAGATTGTGGAAATAAGCGCCGGCCAGCACTCAATTATCCAGACAATCTGCTGCAAAAATAGGGTAATGACATTTTTTTCAGATTCACTCATCTAACGCCCTAGAAACAATGTGTTTTGTGTTAGTATTAGGACTTCCGGTGATCGGGACAATAAAATGAGAAACTTCATTTGCAGTAGTGCTTGGCTTTATGGTCTCCTATCATACAATACACATTCCACTGACAGGTTGAAAGGATAAGTTCACCTTTACAAAAAAAATAGTAATCGCACATTTGTTTTTTAAATTGCAATGAAAAAAATGCCTTTTTTTTTTTCTTTTGTTAGGAGCCTGTAAAGCATTGCACCTGTGATCAGCAGATTGTGGGTGTAATGCCATGGTCCTGCAGACTGTCTATCTGTCTGCCTGCACCTCCGATATGAGCAGGCAGTTACACTCTGACAGGAAGAATCAATGGACTACCAGAGCGTTCAACAACGCCCTGGTAGTTCATTGAGAACTACAAGCCAACTACTTGTAGTTTTCAAGCTCACAGAACACTGGGAATGAGTGACCTACATAGGATATTTTTGCTTTCTGAGCGGTTTTTAAAGGACGAAGGCTACGTTCACACTAGCGTTGTGTGCAGGCGGCAGAGAGGAGTTTGGGAAGCGTTTTTACCGCTTCCCAAACGCCTCGAACAATTTTGCACATTGCAGCACATGGTGCTGTTGTAATGGGAGCGTTAGTGTCGCGGCAAAACGGACGCCTCTGGTCGAGTCAGGAGGCGTTGAAGCCTCCTATTCTAGTCTATGGTGCCGCTCCGCAAACGCCCTGCTGGCGTTTGTGGCGTGGTTTTGACGTGGTTGCGGGGCGTTTGCGGAGCGGTAACACCATTTAAACTTCATTATAGGCGTTTGTGGGGTGTTTTTAATGCTCGGCATACGCCTAGCAACCGCCACTAAACCGCGCATGCGGCGTTTGCGGAGCATTAAAAAACGCTTCGCAAACGCCGGACCAATACTTGCCAATCGCTGTAAGGGCGTTTGGCAAGCACTGGTAAAACAGTCAAGTGGTGTGAATGAGCCCTTAATAACTGCACCGAAAACTCTTTTCAGAGGTGTTTTTGAGGCACTTTTCAGGTGTTTTCCATTGATTTTAATGGCAAGAGGCTTTTTTTAACTGAAAAACATGCTCCAAAGATGCTGCAAGCATCTTAATAACTGCCCCAGTGTGAATACATACACAGACCTACATAAGGAAGCATTTTTTTTAAGCTTTCGTGGCACTTTTTTTTTTTTTTAACACAAAAGTGCTTCAAAAACTTCTCAGTGTAAAAGTAGCCTTAGGCTCTGTTCTGCTAGCATATTGCAGTCTGAGACTCCAGTAGATGTTAAAGGCCATTCTGTATTTTGTGCGTGCGTTGTGTGTTTTTTTTTTTTTTTTTTTAAATACCGTGTGAGGCAAATATTTACTCACTTAAGTCTGTCATCCGAGACCCATGCTGGAAGAGTTTTTGGGTGCAAGGGAGGGGCCATGGTGTCACTGCACTCCTTTTCTGGATCCTTAGAGCACCCTAATAGGAAGTGTCCACATCACCCAGGCAGTGATGTGGTCAACCAAAGAAAAGGAGCTAAGACTCTGGACTGTAGTGTCATTTGACCATAGAATTAGGCAAGTTTAAAAGGGTAATTAAAGGGTTTTTTTTAAAGCAATAGTCAGAGTAGGGGGTGTATGTGGGGCTTTAAATTCTCACTTCCTTTTGTGGTCACTAAGACAAAAATAAGGGAATCTCTCCAGCATGGACAAAACAGCGATAAGAGTAGAAATGGTCCTGCTACAGGTCTTTTTACTGTGGTGTGTCCTCACTGGTGAGATCCCCTTCACTTTCTTTGTGGCTCTTGGGACAGGAAAGGACACATGGTAACAAGGGACTGTTTATGATATGAAGTACCAATACAGCAGTTCATATAATAGTTCATATATTCCAGCCTGAAAAAATGGAAATGATCCAATGATGTTCCAGATCACAAACGATGAAATAAGAGAAATTAGTGAGGTTGTGCGCTTACCACAAATACACACAATATGAGCATTGTATGTAATTAACAGCAACCGGGCATCATGGTCTGGTCAACAGCCTGGGCACCATCTGGTCATATATGGACATCCGGGTCACAGGTACAACGCTATCCAGGCCCCTTCTGGCTTTCAAATCCAAAACGCCACCTTGCATAAGCTCATTACAAACGAGCCGGGAGGCAAGAAAGCGCTAATAGTAAAGTACATTTATTTAAGAACACAAGACAAAAACCAAGCAACCAGGACTCACATTGATATAATATAAATCCAGGCCCACATAGATCAGCTCCCTGATGGTCAGTGGTTCCACCCTATTGACGCCTTTGCTACTAGGGATCCACTAGCCACCAGGGAACTACCTCACCTGACCTGGATGAGTATATTTCTAATAATACTCACTATACTCTATGGCTTTGTATTTGTGATACCACTGGCCACCAGGGTCCTATCTATTGGACTTTGATCTGTATGCGCTGCATGTTGAGTGAACCACTGACCATCAGGGAGCTGATCTATGTGGGCCTGGATTTATATTATATCAATGTGAGTCCTGGTTGCTTGGTTTTTGTCTTGTGTTCTTAAATAAACGTACTTTACTATTAGCGCTTTCTTGCCTCCCGGCTCGTTTGTAATGAGCTTATGCAAGGTGGCGTTTTGGATTTGAAAGCCAGAAGGGGCCTGGATAGCGTTGTACCTGTGACCCGGATGTCCATATATGACCAGATGGTGCCCAGGCTGTTGACCAGACCATGATGCCCGGTTGCTGTTAATTACATACAATGCTCATATTGTGTGTATTTGTGGTAAGCGCACAACCTCACTAATTTCTCTTATTTCATCGTTTGTGATCTGGAACATCATTGGATCATTTCCATTTTTTCAGGCTGGAATATATGAACTATTATATGAACTGCTGTATTGGTACTTCATATCATAAACAGTCCCGTGTTTATTATCTGTTCTCTAGCGCTACATACCCCATTCATAGTTTATGTTCCAAGGTATTGAGGATTACCCTGTATGTTAGCTGCTTACCTGATCTGTTTGCGCTCACTTACCCACCTTTGATACATGGTAACAAGGACACAGAAAGCAGTAAAGAAGCTGGCGAGCTCATAACCTTTTCTCGCTCAATAGCAAATAGAGGTTTAAGTCGGAGTTCCACCTTAATTATCCCTGCTTTCATGACATTTTCAGGATAATTAAACAAAAGATTGAAAAGGGGAAAACAAATCTTTGAACCTGGTAGTAACAAAGCACACGTGTCTTTGTAAATAGATTCCTTTCAAACCATAAAGGGGAACTCCTACTAAATCCTCCATTAAAACACATTTATGAGATATTTTCCCTACCAAATTAACTTTTATTTTTCTCCAGCCACTAAAGTGAAAAATCTAAATCAACCCTCTGCACAATGTTATACGCATTCACACATTTCTAGCAAACCGTAAGCTGAAAAACAGGGATTTTTGGTTCACTTGTATTGTAATTACATGTTTAAGCTGGCCAGCTGCCTCCAAAGTAATCCCTCTCTGGCCAGTCCCTACTCTACTCTGCAAAATGCAAATGACTTACTTGCTTATGGCATACTTCAGTGGATATAGTGCCAATATGGGGAAAATAAGACACAGTTGTAGAAGAGCTACAGACTTGAGTCTGGTCACTGACCTGCAGTGCAATAGAAATAAGATATGTCTGCTTAAATCCTCTTGTGTTATTCCTACAGTACTTCTATACTACACAGGCAGCATAGTGTTGCTACTAGTGCACTTCCTGTGTCACCTGCTTACTATAATCCACGGATAGACAACATAAGGTAGCAGTGCCATGGTGGGCACACAGCATCCTTTTCAGTGGCACCATGAAGATGCTCACTGGGGATACACTGAGGCTCATAATGGCCTGCTGGACTATTCAGGAATTCTCTGGTGGATCCTTGCTCCCTATACAACACTGCTGACATAGGCTGTAATCGACAGCTCCCTACGTTGTAATTAACAAAGCTTGGCCTGCCCTTCTGTGTTAACAGCCCAGCCACCTCTATGACTTCTGTCATGTCATAGACATTTTCAGTCCTTCAGCTACCCACCTGCAGTTGCTGAGGTCATTATGTGAACATGCCCACCAACCTAACCTGTCCTTTCTGTTAGTGCAACTGCCAGCTGCAGCAGGTATGAATGTAACCCCCCTGTATTTCTGATGGTAAAGGAATTGGAGCTGATCTGAGGTCTGAAAGTGTGGGGATCAGGACTGATCTGAGATCCGTGCTGCCCTTATTTGCTGGCACAGTGTTTGTAAATTGACCATTAAAGTTGAAAAGGTTTTCAGCCTATTTTATACCCAGTTCTTAATAGTGATTACTTTTTCTCTATCCTCCTCTGCTGGCAGAACGTACTTTGTGGAGTTCCAATTTCCAGTCTCTTCCAAAAACAGAACGGGAGAGATGTCTATGGCTGCTGAGATCACCCGATTGGTATCCAGTAAGATTGTGAATGGAGGTGAGTGCTCACTTGCTGAGATCAGTTCTCTGTATTAGAATGTTTTCTCCTTCATCTCAGTTGAGTGTTTTAAGTGCGCTTGTCCAGGTCCTCAGCATTTATTAACAAATTCTGAGCTCTGCTCTGCTGGCCTGTAGAAAACAGAGTGTTGGATGTTGTTTGGGCATTGTTATTGGTGTGTAGACGGCGGTAAGGGATAAAGCTCCGATAGGGGATGTCCAAGATTGTGTTCATTGTACCAGCTGGGTTAAAGTGGTTGTAAACCTTTTAAATATACCCAGTGAAGTGACTGGCCTCAGGTGATACTCAGAGATGAAACAAATCCTCCTCCGAAATTCAAATCCATAGTTCCGAATTTACACAGGATCTCTCAGCTGTAGCTGTGAGAGCTGATTGGAGGGAAGGGACACAGCACACAGGAACAGAGCTGAGACTGTCAATCACAGGCTGTGCCCTCCCGTCACCACTTTTCTTTTGGTGTCAGGAAAACTTGTCAAAATTGATTCATGCGTATAGCAGAGGAATGAGGCAGCAGGCAGAAATTATACTTGGTGTTCTTGAGACAAGTACACACTATAGAGGGATATGCTTTATTTATATTTCATGTCTGAGGTTTATAAACACTTTAAGAGTATACCTCCTTGAGTGCATAGGAGAGCTTTTGGAGCTATTTATATATTTTTTTAACAGTAGAAGCTATTTATATTTACATCACGCTGAGAAACTTTCAGTGAAAACTTCTGAATCTAGAACACATCGATCCTGGAGAAATAGTAGCGTTACTCAGCTTTGGTTGATGCATCTTGTACTATATAACAATCCTTCCATATCAGTCGCTATATGTTTCCCATGATTGAGGGAATCCTGTTTCGCAGGATGATGTAAACCCCATTAAACAATCACATGGTGGGCCTCCACAGAATGATCTTCACTGTCCAATGACTGACTGCCTTTCTTTAGTATGGGAAGATTTTGTTTGATTTAGATTCCCTTTATCATACGTGGATACTTAGCGCTTATTGAGCACACAGGTTTACTTCACTTCCCTTTCTAATTACAATCGTTCATGTAGGCTATTACAAATAAGTTTTCAATATTCATAAGAAGATTTTATTTATGTAGATCAAATATGCAACAAAAGTGGGATTGCTTTTACATAGGAGCTTATTTGCGAAAACTGGAGAGTACACAATCTGGTGCAACTGTGCATTGCCAAAGCTTAATTGAACAAGCTGAAGTTAGAAGTTGATTGGCCGCTGCGCACGGTGGCTCCAGATTCTGAGTGCTCCAGTTTTAGTAAATCTAGCCCATAGCATCCTGAGGAAGGGGAAAAAAATCCGTATGAAGCATAATCCAACTTGTTACAATGAGGAAAAAATTCTGACCTGACCCCTAATGGCAATTGGATAACACCCTAAATTCTCACCCTAAACATTATGTAGCTCCTATCAGTTGATGGCGTTCATGTCAACCTTCGTGTCTGACCAAACAGCTGAATCCAGAGCAAGGTGAAATATAAAGGTTTCCACTGAGGAACACAGGGTTATAGTAAATCATGGAATTGTGGGTTATATGCGGCTGCCTACAGGAGCTAGGCATTAGGAAAAAAAAAAAAAGATTAAAGGCTAAGTCCACGTTTACCATCCCTTCAAATGGTTCTTTGGACCAAGCTGGCCCAAACAAACTTTATTGCACTAATAAGTGCGGTTGCTGGGCACATTTTATTAACTGTGTAGCCTCTGCTGCTTACAGTAAACAGCACTGTGCTCCAGCATTTAGATGGGAAGTTTCCCATCCCACTCCCAGAACAAATAGAGTGGCCTGAGTGCTACCTGGCTACCTTCACAGGAAGCTTTTCATTTTATGAATGAATGAATGAATGAACACAAAGCTTCCTCTGATTTTCTGAGATGGACATTTTGACATCGTCCACCCGTCTCTCCACGGGAAATCTTAAACCTTCAGGTTACACTGCCGCCTACAGGAGGATTGGACACTGGCATACAAAAAAAAAAAAACCTAGGCCAGCAAAGGATATAAGCCTTCCTATTATCAGCATGCTTCAGTGTTTTTGCTACTGTCCTAGCAGAACTGACATTATTATTATTATACAGGATTTATATAGTGCCAACAGTTTGCTCAGCGCTTTACATTATAGTGGGAGACAATACAGCAACAATACAGTTCAATACAAGAGGGATAGGAGGGCCCTGCTCCTCGGAGCTCTTTTTATTTCCTGTTTTCTGCCAACTTTGCCGTAGAAGGGGTTAACACTGTGGCACTTCCACTGGGCAGAGCTTCGTGAGGAAGAAGCATCTCCCTGCTGATGCTGCACAGGACTATGTGGAACTTTGATTGGTTCCTGCTGCCCACCTACCCTGACTCTGATCACCATTGGATGCCCCACCTTTTGGTTGTGACTAATCACCTGCTACCAGCTGTCCAGGTTTCATGAGTAGTCAAGGCCTTCTCAGACCTTAAGCCTGTACAGCTCTTACCACATGGCGGACAGCACATGCCTGGTTTTAGATAAGGGGTGGACAATTCTGCTGTGGTATAAGAGTATAGGGTGAAGAGCCGGCAACTCGTTTTCCCGATAAAAGTACTTTTTTCATAAAGGGTACAGTGTGCAAGTTTCTGCAGCTTATGCGTTTCAGTAAAAACCATATTCATGGCCATAAATAAGGTTTTTTTTTCTTACTGAAACACGTAAGCTGCTGTAACTTGCACACTGTACCCTTTATGAATAAAGTACTTTTATCAGGAAAACAAGTTGCCAGCTCTTCACCTTATGCTGTTTAAAGTGCCAGGAAGACACTGTGAGCTTTGAAACACCGTTGGTGTACCTCCAGGGGAAATCAACCTAGGCATATATTTTTCATTTGTGGACAGTTCTGCTGTGGTGATTGCCCCTAGAACGTTCTTCACTAATGGGTGATGAACCTCTTGTAGCATGCCTCCTGAAAGTGGCAATCTATAGCCTGGAATTGTGCATCCCTCTGATTTTCAAGTGTCCTCCATGGCAGTTAGGTGTGGCTGGGTTCTGAGAAATTTTCCTTCATGTAGGACTTAAGTGCATCCATAGGGCTTTTGAAAGAAAAACATCTCTTCGGTTGCTAGGGGAGAACACTCGTATTCCTCAGTAAAAGAAGCCAAATGAGCAGACCAGATTTGTTGCTGGATCTACGTTATCATTTTAAGTATCTGGGGCTGGTTCTAGACACTTCCTAGGCCATTTCCTTACCCAGGAAAAACTTTAGACTCTCAAAACTTTGTTCTTCAATCCTGAAATCGTTAAGCCCTCTGCTTCTGCATGAGAGTCTTGGGGCTGTTGATAGCCTATGACTTCTTAGTCACGCATAGGCCAGACCATCTGGATCTGCTGGTTCAGTTTACCACCTTGCTTCTCAACCATTGTCTTTAACAGCATGGCTGTTGAAGCCCAAGTCTCAAGGGACATCTGAGTCTGTGATTCCTATCTTGCTCAAGCCTTAGAAGTCCATTCCCCGCACTACTGTTGGACATGACCAATGTACTTTGATTCCTGTGAGTCCAAGGGCTTTCACCCCAGGAGTTTCTCCGTGGGGCAGATCTTTTCAACATACTATATTATCACTGTGTATATGAGAATAATATATAATTATTATTACTAATTTAATCTGTCATGGAAGTGACATTTTGCATTCATAGGTTTCATTATTTTCTAAATGTTGTGCAGCTACACAAGACCTTTTTTTCAGGCATCCAATGCAGATCGTAAACTAGTCAGTAAATGGCACTCTTTTCCTTTTGCAGTTGTGAAGTTTCAGCAGAGATTTGTGTTCCCCGTCTTGTTCAGCGGTCATATGATCAAACACTGGTGGAGCACGGACCTAACCTTTAAAGTCTTCTTGAGGAAAGGAACCCAACAAAAGGTACCATTTCACCTTAAGGGAAATCTCCACATTGGCCAAAAAATTAAATGTATAAAATCACTGCTAGTACCACTAGGTACTGTAAATTACCTTTCCATTTTGATTTGCAGACACTGCGATCTTTCTAAAAAATCAGAAGCTGTGGAAACTATTGCTATGTGTTCAATTAAACTATATTAAGTCTTGAACCTAAATTAAATTACTGTGTTGATCCCTGGTACCTACTGGGGTTGCCTTCACTTTGAGGATGTTCAGTAGATGACATAGTGATGCATATTGGTGGTCATGTCCCCAAATAACCTGCTTCTGGTCTAGAATCTACGATCATTGCCTTTTTGACACCATACTAATCAAATCCTTATGGGTCGCATTATTGCACCTGCCTGTCAAGAGCATAGTAAAAATTCAACTAAAACTACTGTCCTGTATTCCTATTCTTGCTGCAAAACAAACCATAGCAAGAGTCTGGGAAAAGCAGTGTTCCATTTCATGAACTGAAAATGAGAGTTGAAGGATTTGCGTTTTAATGAAAACTTACCGATATTGTTCAGGGTACTTTGTCTTTAAAAGAAAGTAAATACCTTCCACTACTAGCACTGCCTAATGCCACTTTAATGGAGAGATATTATCCCATGAAATCTCTTCAGTAGAAGACATACCTGGGAATGTCAATCTCCTAGTGCCCTGCTTCACTCAGTGGTTTTTCCCATCTATGTCACTGCTGCGCCCTGTAAAATTATCCAGTTTGGAAATGGTAAATTCTGAACTTACTTTACATGTTGAGGATTCTTCCCATGAGGGACTCCCAGGTAAAGATATTGAAGTTCATAGGAATGCTGGCGGTTGCTTTAGGCTACGTTCACATTCGCTTTGTCAGCGGGCGTCAGACAGGCGTTTGGGAAGTGTACATGGCAGCACACAGTGCTGTTCACACTGAAGCATTAGCGTCGCAGCAAAATTGACTCCTCGTGTCGCGTCACGAGGGGTTGAAGCCTCCCATTCAAGTCTATGGTGACGCTCCTCAAACACCTGACAGGCTGAAAGGCGTTTGTGGGGCGTTTGCGAGGCGCTTGAGGAGCGTTAGTACCATTAAACTTCATTATAGGCGTTTGTGGTGCAGTTTTAACACTTGGCAAGCGCCTCAAAAACACGCATAGGCATATAGCGTTTGACAGGCGTTAGGCATTTGGGAAATGTTTTTAACGCTCCTCAAGCGCTTTATGTGGGGTTTTGAAGCGGTAGATAGGCGTTTTCCAATCGTTAAAACCGCACCACAAACGCCTATAATGGAGTTAATGGTATTAACGATCCGCAACCGCCTCACAACCGCACTGCAAACGCCTGCCAGGCGTTTGAAGAGCGGCACCGAAGACTTGAATGGGAGGCTTCAACTCCTCCTGACTCGACATGAGGGCGTCAGTTTTGCCACGACGCGCCGCTAACGCTGCAGCATGAACAGCACTGTGTGCCGCCATGTGCAGAATTTTCATAGGCGTTTGAGAAGCGTTCAAAAGCTTCCAAAGCGCCTGTCTGATGCCTGCTGACAAAGCTAGTGTGAACTGAGCCTTAGAGTAAGGTGCACATGAAGGGACTTTGCACAAAACAAACCACACAAACGGTTTCCCATCACACTGGGGCGATTTGCCATTTTGTTTAGTGTGTGTTATTTGACCTTGCCTGCTGTTCAAGTTTATTACCGCAATAAATCTAGTTGTTGCTTTTTACTTGAATTTGCCATATGCTAGTTGCAAGTGATAAATGTGACAGATTTATGTGCAGTATATTGTGTTTACTGGTTACATTTTTTTCTCATGGACCTTCTAAGTCAGTGTTTCTCAACTCCAGTCCTCATGGACCCCCAACAGGTCATGTTTTCAGGATTTCCCTCAGATGAAACAGCTGTGGTAATTACTAAGGCAGTGAAACTGATCAAATCACCTGTGCAAAATAATGGAAATCCTGAAAACATGACCTGTTGGGGGTCCATGAGGACTGGAGTTGAGAAACAATGTTCTAAGTAATGATAATGTGCACCAAACCATGTACATTCCCTTTAACAGTTATGGGATTCTTGTTTTCAGCCTTCTGTGGTTGGTTCTGCTGCATTCTGTCTGCGGGATGTTCTCAGATCTGAGGACCTTTCTGTGTCCCGCTCACTTCCAGTTCATAGTCCAGGGGGAGGACCGGAGATGGAAGATGTAGGGCCTCTTAAGGTAATTCCTACTTCATTATTGTGAAAAGGAAATTCATTTATTGCTGCATTAAAAATGAGGAAATAGGGAGATGTTGTGTAAATGACCCTTTCTGAAAGAAGAAAGGAATTCTGGGTAAAAGGCATTCCTTCCTAGCAGGCATATACGAGGGGCATTCAGGTCAAACCAGGACTTTTAATTTTCCAGGTATAAAAAGGGATGCTAGAGTGGTGGCGCCACATGCAGTAGTAAGTGGCAAGTGTGTCCTATTACAGATAGGTGGTGTACATATCACGGGCCAGTCCAGAGACCAATAATCAAGATGGTAGACAACAGTGTTAGTGCGTGCGTGGAACAGTGTGCGGTGATGAAGTTACTTGTGAATGAAGGTGTAAAACCAGAAGACTTCAAGCACAGTATGGCGATGAGACGCTCAGCTGCAGTAAGACATTTGAATGGTGTAAATGTATACGTTCCTCAGTGACGATCCCAGTTGTGGTGGTTCCCATCCCACAGCAGTCATTCCTGTGAACATTCAGTCCGTGGAATGCCTGATCCTGGATAATCGACGCATAACTTGTTGTTAAATTGCACAAGAGACGAATCTTTCTGTAGGAATGGTGAACACAATGATGATGAAGTGAAGCAGGCTGTCCTAGGATGGTTCAGGCGTACTGACAAGTATTTCTATGCCATAGCTTTTCCAGGCATTATTTAAAAGCTGGGATAAGTGTTTCCACTCCTTGAAATTTGTTCTTTTATTATATAAACTCCAAAGTCCTGGTTTAACTTGAACGCCCCTCATAAGTTATTGCCCCATTCACGTTTGTTTAAAGTGTATCTAAACCCCAAACCAAAAATGTAACATATTGCAACTTAGTAGTCCTTAGATGTGGTGGCTGCATTAGTTTCTTCAGGCTTTTTTTCTTTGTTTTCACCTGGTCACCCTGTGAATAACAGTCTTCTGGGCCTAAGGTGACACTGCTTATTCACTGTTTTGTATCTTTGGATGCAGCTTTGATTAGGTTTCAAACATGTCTTTCTCTCCATCTCCATTACAAGGAGGTGGGAAGAGTCTTCTGGAGTGTCTCTGAGATTACATAGGGCTTCCTTTCTCTGCTGCAGATGGCTGAATGAAGCATAATGTTCAGCTGTGGGGGGTGGACATTAAGCACTCAGAGGGCAGGGCATTGATTTGTAAACCTATAGACTTTATTAACAAGGTTCAACCTTAGCCAATACCACCATTTATCCATCTGTATTATCTTTTTTTATAACATATTCTGCAGCAATTCACATTAGAGTATATAGCTTATATACATATAAATACAGGACTGGGATTGTTCTCTATAAAACTGTGCAGAATGTGTGGGTACTATACAAATCTAGGAATTCATAAATTAAAGTTAGACATTTATGTACAGGTTCCTTTCTTTCTTCATCTCCAGTGAATATGAACACCCTGCCTCAACACTAACTCATTCTTCAGGTTTTTTCCTTACGCTGTAAATCAAGATATATTGTCATAAATGTACTGTCCAGTTCCTTGTCTGGCATCATATCAGGGTGTGGGAAGGTCCACTGGTCAAGCACTGCAGATGTGCCCATGCCAGTCAGTCACCTCACACTGGCATCATTCCTCTTCTGGATTCAGAGAGGACCCTGCTGCTGGATAGCCAATAGCAAGTGTTTATGTGGCATAGATACTGACTTTGACACCCAAAGAAAGACCGCAACTCCTGTAAACAGAAGAGGAGCAAAGACTTGGGAAGTGTCACGTGACTGCAGTTTTAGGTGAGTAAAGAAAAAAAAGCTTTTGGATAGGTTTTTTCTTGATCAAACAGTACAGAACACAGGCTTCCTTAAATCATTATGACTGAGTTCTATGCAGTTGTCTTCAACTGAGTGGAAGTAGGGGTGTGAGAATCTAGGGGGGCAGAAAGACATAGGTTGATTTTGTGTCTGCGTGAGGGTATTGGGTCTCAGGGTTGCCTCCTTCAAATCTGTGCTGTATGCCCAGTTTCCCTTCAGGCCATTGCATCTCAACATTCAGTCAGTGTTGGACAAACGTACTTGGTCATTGGACTTCCCCAAGCATTTGACACCCAGATCCAGAATCCCCTTCTCATGATGGATTTCCAACTCCACAAGGGAGTTAGGGAACCCCTTTCATCCTCCTCAATCTTTAATGGTTCTCATGGTGGTTGCCAGACTGTCAAGCTGGGCAGCTCTTCTGGAGACCCTCTTCATGCGGGGACTGAGTCGGAAGGAAGCTCGCCTTCTCAAAAACATTCAAAAACGCAGCATGATTTGGTTGTCCCTTAAGTATTGAACTCCCATTCTGCGAGGACATCTGACAACAATCCAGTCAGACAATGCCACGGTTGTGGCTTCCGTAAATATTCAAGCAGGCACCAGTAGTTGAGCAACTCTTGAAGCAAACTTGATCCTCTTTTGGACAGAACTGCATGTTCTAGCCCTGTCCACAACCCAGGTATGGAAAATTGGCAGGTGAGCCTTCCCAGTTGTCAACGTTTGGATCTGGGTTAATGGGCCCTCCATCTGGAGGGGTTTCAAGTCCTTTGTCACAGATGGGGGGTGCACCGGATATAAATCTGTTGGTATCAAGGTTCAGCAACAAACTGGACAGGTTTGTCACCAGGTACAGAGATCCCCAGGCCTTCATAATGGGTTCTCTGTTGACTCCATGGGATCAGTTCAGCCTGATCTATGCTTTCTGCCCTTTTAGATTCCTCCTCCCCTACTTTGTAAATTGGCCCAGGGGAACATGGTACTCAAGCTCCTGATAGATGTTCCATGGTCACTTGTGGACAAACCTAGACTTCGTCCATTCTGCTTGTGTGCCCTCTGGCCT
The DNA here is from genome assembly GCF_062004578.1 of Staurois parvus. Lineage (NCBI taxonomy): Eukaryota > Metazoa > Chordata > Amphibia > Anura > Ranidae > Staurois > Staurois parvus. The sequence continues at coordinate 722,370 of NW_028318705.1, read as the reverse complement.
CTCATTCTATAATTTGTTTAGGACATGGCTCACACCTCCTCCTGTCCAATCTGCTTTGTCCCCTTGGTACCTCAGTCTGATTCTCTTGGCTCTCAATCCTATTATGGACATTCTCCTCTTCTTCATTTAAAACTTTTGCAAATAAATAATTGTTCTTTATAAAAAAAGACAATCAAAGGTATTTAGAAAGCGGCATGGTGAGTTTTTTGAAGTTGCAATTTTTTGTAATAATTTTTTTGAAAATGAAGAAATTGAAAAAAAAATCATCATATAACTGATGTGGCGGTGATCAAGGGCACTAACTGGTGACTGTACGAAAAAAATAACAAAATGTTTACTTTTTTTTTTCTTTATTTTTTTATTTTTTTTTACAATTTTTTTTTTAATGCACTGTAACCAGAGCAATATAATGTTATCATAGTATGTTTTCATTTTTTATTTTCTTACACATTATGATTTCTTATAGCAGTGAATTTCACTGCTATAAGCAAGCATTTTACTGAATAAAATCGATTAATTCAGTGTGTTTTTGTTGTGATTAGCTGTGATTGGCCACAGCTAATAACTTGGTACAGAAGGGCTGTGATTGACCCTGTCTCTTCCATGTGATCACTGTGACCAATCACAGCTAGCATCAGAATTGTACACAATAATGGCATGAATCGAAAGCATTCATTGTTTACAATTGTCATGATTGGTCACATTGATTACATGGTACCGGCATCAGGCCGGTACAGTGATATGTTATCAGCTGTGTCCGGTGAACGTAGCCGGTGACAGAACGCGCCGCAGCAGAGCTACGTTCGAGGAGTACTTCATATGACGTCCACCCGGAACAACAAAAGTCCTGCTCCGGCCAGACACCAGACCCTTCCCTCTGTTCTTATGATCTCTCTTTTGCTTGCTACAATACTAAGACTTGTATTAAGGTTAGGATTAGGAGAGGTTATAGGGGAATGTACCAGTGTCCAATCACCTAAAGGCAGCTGCATATAACCCAGTTATGATGTAAAGTGTCCTGTACTGTATTCCAGGAAATTGATTTTATTGGCAAGTCAAAAATTCAGTTTTTTTTTTTTTAATTTTTAAAATTTTTTTTTTTTACTAATGCTTACAATCCATAAAAGGAAGGGGGTAGCCCAAAGTTCAGCTTTAAGATTGGTGCTGACCATCTTATGCCAAGACTTTGTTGTCTGTTGCAGTGTGCTAGTAATGGTTGTGGCTTAAGTAGACAACTTATCTCTTGCTGACAGGTCTCTGTGGACATTGCCGGAGACAGCCGAGAATTTTCCATTGTCCCTGAGAAGCCATCAGAGGTGGCACAGGAGGCCTCAACATCTTCTCTCAGACAGAGCATCAGAATTGCAGCACCTGAACACCTATCAGACAAGGAGTCCTCTCCCGAGCTGGAGTCCATCTACTATATTAAGCCGCCTATTACACTGGCTTCCCACCACACTCCGAGAGAGGAGCCTCAGCCAGCAATGTTCCAGGAGGCAGCTGAGGAGACCGGGTTATTACTGCATGTGGTTCTCATGGTGCCAGAAGGGACAGGACTAATCCCAGGAGCAGACTCCGCCACGTGTAACTCCTACCTCAAATGTAAACTCTTCTCCAGTGAGGAGGCTACACGCTCCAGTGTTGTGTGGGGCAGCAGCCAGCCTCTGTACAACTTCTGTCAGGTAAGGTGTCCTAGGTGGGGCCTATGAACCAGCCATTGGCTTCTTATTTGTCCTGGATGCTCCAATAATGAGATTTTGCTGTGATAATTCATGTGACATGTTTTGGGCATTCTCACCCATCTTTGTGTATTCCAGCTCTTTCTGTTACATTCTTCATAATTAATAAATTAAAATCCAGCAGGGATTGTTGGGAACCCCTCTTAGCAGGTGTACAGACCCAGGAACTCCATGCAAGGTGGGAGTTCCTCATAATGTAGACAACAGATCTGGGACCTTGGCATAAGGATGGTGGGAACCATTCTAATGGGCACAGCAGGTAGGCAGAGATTTTAAAGATGGAGTCCCCGAGAGATGCAGTAGCTGTCAGGGGCTTTAACTCTCCAGCATCTAACAAGATATGTTGACCATTTTCAGTGGATTGAAGCTTTTAACGTTTAGGGAGCATACTCTTATTGCTTCTCTGTGCAATGCTGGTGGATTTATTATTATTATTATTTATTATAGGTACTTTTATAGCACCATCAATTTATGCAGTGCTTTACATGTATATTGCACATTCCCATCAGTCCCTAACCCTCAAGGGGCGTACAATCTAAGGTCCCTAACTCACATTCATACATACACATACTAGGGACAATTTAGACAGGTGCCAATTCACCTAGCAGCATGTCTTTGGAGTGTGGGAGGAAACCACGGAGAACATGCAAACTCCAGGCAGGTGGTGCAGTGGTTGGGATTCGAACCAACGACCCGAGTACTGCCAGGCAGAAGTGCTAACCATTTAGCCGCTGTGCTGGTGGATCATGGATTGTGGGAAGTGGTCAACATAGCTTACTGAATAACCGCAAACCACTCCTAGGTAACACCTACATACGATGCTAAGTCTGCACGACTTAAAGTGTTATTAAACCCTAAATCAAAAATGCAATCAGTTGCAGCCGATCACATGTAAACAAATGCTGGATATTGGCATTTCCTTTCCCTTTCACGTGCTGTCACTGTGTGAGGAAAGGAAAGTTGATAACCAGCAATCCTGTGACAGCACACATTTACACTGATAATCGGGTCACTAATCATCAGTGTCCTGATTATCAGTGCAGCCCCATCAGTGCCAATCAGTGGCCATCAGTGCAGCCTGTCAATACCCATCAGTGCACATCAGTGAAGAGGAAAAATTACTTATTTGACACATTTTATAACAGACCCTAAGAAAAACGTTTGTTTCTTTAAAAAATGTTTGGTCTTTTTTTCATTTGTTCAATGTAAAAACCCAGTGGTGATTAAATACCACCAAAAGAAAGCTCTATTTGTGTGAAAAATGTTTTCATTTGGGTACAGTGTTGCATGACTGCGTAATTGCCGTTCAAAGTGAAACCGTGCTGAAAGCTAAAAATTGGCCTGGGCAGGAAGGGGGTGAAAGTGCCCGGTATTGAAGTGGTTAAACATTGACAGGGGTGCTTACAATGGTCAGAATTTAAGTAAAACTTTTATCCAAAAAAGACAAAACAGTAACAACTGCTAAGTGTTAGCTGGTGTTTGGCTTTAATTTGTTAGTCAGTCCAGCTAAATCTTATAGTCTAACACTATCTTCCCCCCGAGACTGACAATGCTGTTGTCCAGAGGTGTCTGCGTTGCTCCTCCATGCAGAGTGGAGACACCCTAGGACAAGTGTGTTGCTTCAGGATCACCATTTGAAAATGAAGGGGAAAAAAAAGAAAAATAATGCAGCCACCACATTTAAAAGAGAAGTATGGGATGATGTTCTATTGCCAAATTATACTTACCTAGGTGGATGCAGCATTGGTCCCCTGCCGGCTACAAGGGGATGCCAATGGATGGCATCATGAATGAAGCCATCCATGTATACAACTGTCATGTGACCTGCTGTGATTGGTCACAGCAGGTCACATGGTACCAGCAACGGGAGCCGGTACTCGGATCTGTCATCGGCCGTGTCCGAGGTGCACGGCCGGTGACAGATCACACTGCTGCGCCGCTCTGCATTAGCGCAAACGGCGCATGAGCGGGAGCACGCCAAATGGCGTGCACCCGGAATGCAGGGACACATTTGAAGCCGCCAAACGGCCATTGGCCGGGCGGCTAATGGTTAAAGTCAGGATCTTTCCCCAGCCTGGAATGGCCGAGTGACGTCAGCTGACAGTCGGCTTCAGCTGAAAAGGGTCACAGGAGTGCAGAACAATCTGCACTCCTGTGATACACAGGAGAAGTGCAGCCAAAAGAGCTTTGACTGTACTTCTCCTTTAAGGACTGGTAAGCTGTAAAATATTTAATTTTTCTTTTTGGGTTTATGACTTGTTTAAATCCAATGCATGAAAGGGGCGGGGCAGGCACAGTCAGGCTGGGGAGGAAAGGTATTGGTGATGCTGAATGTCCTTCAGGAAATGAGTTGGGCTCTAAGTAATTTTAAAAATAGGAGAGGAGCCTGTACAACTGTGCTAGATGGAAGGGAAGGAGTTCAGCTTTAAACAGAGTTGTAGGGCAGGAGGTGTTTAGGCAGAGTAATAACACGGGTCAGGGAAACCAGCAGACAAAGAAACATTAGAATCCAAAATGCAGACTTGTGTCCTAAACAAACGAACAACCTGCCCAGAACAAAATCCCAACTTTGCGATGTCCTCAGGCATGCCTGATATCTGTTTAACCACTTCCAGTCCGGACACTTTTACCCCCTTCCTGTCCAGGCCAATTTTCAGCTTTCAGCGTTGTCACACTTTGAATGACAATTGCTCGGTCATGCAACACTGTACCCATATGAATTTTTTGCATTTTTTTAAGACAGATAAAGCTTTATTTTGGTGGTATTTATTCACCACTGGGATTTTTATTTTTTTTGCTATGTAAATGAAATGTCCAAAAATTTTGAAAAAAATTGTTTTTCTTAAAAAATTTAGCAAATAAATAATATTTCATCATAAATCTTGGCCAAAATTTATTCCGTTATCTTTTTAGTAAATAAAAAACAAACAAACCCAAATTAGTTTATAACCAAAAATTATAATTTTTAAACTTTTTTTTACATTTTAATTTTATATTTTTATATTTGTTTTTTTTTTTTCTTTTTACATACTGTCACCCTAGCAGTACAGTGTCACCATGTTTTTTTTTTTTTTTTTACAACGATTGCTTTTACACCCCTAAAGGCTGTAAAAGCAATCATTTCTCCTTCTCTCTGGCTGCATTCTTGCAGCCATTGAGAACTACTGTGTGAGCTGTGATTGGTCACAGCTTGTCACATGGTACAAGGCTGTTGTGAATTGCCTTGTACCATGTGACCTCTGTGATCATTCACAGATTTCACACGTAGTAAGCAATGATGTCAGAGGTGACATCTTGCTTACTACTCTGCATGTGATCACTGATTGGCCAACCAGTGATCACATGATCGGGACCTCGTATGACGATCGGTGTTCCACTGTGTCCCAGGGAGCGCGCACAAGCAGGGGGCAGGGAGGCCGTTTATAAATGTCCACCAGACCCTGCACTGCCACCGTCCGGCCATTTATATACAACGGCCGGACGGGAGGTGGTTATTCCATTTTTTTATCCAACAATGTGATATTTATCCCAAAAAATAATTTCTGAAATGTCTTCATTTGAGAGTGTTGTCTTGTGGGTTTTACTCTAGGTTATAAGGTATTGTTGGTGCTCTCCAGGCTGAGCTGTCCTCGCTGTATTTCCTACAGGTGGCTCCTGTGACTCTGACAAGCCGACTGCTGGCAAGGATGAAGAACAATATGATGATCATTGAAGTGTGGAGCAAAGTGCCCAGCCCGGGATCTGACCAGCTCATGGGTCTCGTCAAGCTGCCTCTGCACCAGTTCTATATGTCCTTTAGGTAAAACCAGAGTGCTATGGATGCATGGAGTGAATGTATGGATGCTGTTTGCTATAGATCTTGTACGACAGTGGCACATCTGTTCACTTGTCTTCTGATTCACAAATGGCAGACCCTGCTGTCCCCCAGGAGGGAGCCGATTCTTTTTATTTTTCATTGTCATTCATTCTCAGCCAGGGTTCTTCCATGTATATCTAGGGCATCCTTTTTCAACCGTGGTGCCTTCAGGTTTCTTCAGGAGGTGCCTTGGCAAAATGCCTAAAAAATTCCCAAAACTTGTATACAAGCCAGAGGGTGGATGAAGCCTGCCTTTTAGTTAAACAAAGCCACAGGTTTTCATTGTGCACCATTACCACCTTCTAGCTGCCAGCAACCAATGATGTCATCGTTTGATAAGAAGGACATCATGTGCCTGCAAAGAATCAGCATTTTTTTTTTTTGGTCTCTGCTCTCTCCGTCACATTACCTTAGCGCGGGAGAGAATCTGAGGGAGAAAAACATTTGAATACTAAAAAGTAACAGTGCGCTTTGTAAGAATAAATCACCTTTAATGTTGGGCGTCCTGCATGTGTGGATGTTGCTGCATTATGTAAAACTTTTGGTTTAGTTTTTACATTTTTGAATGGGGTGCCTCAAGTTTCTGCAGAATTTTAATGGGTGCCCTGACTGCAAAAAGGTTGAGAAACACTGAGCTAGGGGGTCCTTGAGCTGTGGCTAACCTTCTTAACAACTGATGGCACCTGAGTAGTTCTATGTCCAATGTCACTTGGCAGCGCCAGTAACATGACTGCAAATGTGTCATTCTGGCCACCCCTGTATAGCGGGGGGGATTCCTCCCACTTACTACCACAAAGTAAGGAGCATTTTCCCAATGGCCCTCGATAAACTAATTTTTGCAGGGGGATCTCAGAGACTTAAAAATAATTTCAAGGGTTCCGTTGGGATAAAAAGGTTGCGAAAGGCCTCTGTGTGTAATGTTTAAGCCACACTCTTTGTTTTCTTCAATTTCAATATTCTTTGACACCACATGAGCAAACAAAAGAGCAGGTGAGGTCATTCAGACATATATTCTACAGCTCCACTGTGAGACACTTTTCACCCACAATATAGGTTTTGTCATTGAAATAAAGGAGTCTACGGGGTGAGGGACTTAAATGCCTACTCATGACACTCGCAATGCAGCACACGTACAGCTGTAGTACTAAAAACCAGCAAATGTTAAATCTCATTAATTTCCACTTTATTCTATTATCTCCTAATCGGCACCACACACTATTTCTAAAACTTATGATCCTTAATGGTCATTATGGTTACATTATAAATTTATTCAAAACAATATTATTAAAATCAAATAAATTGTATATTGTAAATATAATGGAATTAAAATACACAACATTTGTGAGGTGGGGCAAGTACCGAAAAACATTTTACTAATGAAATAGTTTATTTTTTTCTGTGGAGTGGTGTGGTAGGTCCACAAAAATCTATTAAATATAATGGGACACATACTACTCAACGTTTAAACCATCTGGGATATGGACCAATCACTTTGTGGAGTCCATCTGGAGCAGTGGTATTTGTGAATAGTTGTTACTAATACTCTGTTCAACTTTTGACTTCTGAAGAAAATACACAGGGGAGGTTGATTAGGTTCCAGACTATAATCTATCTGGAGAAAAAAAATTACATTATTCTATCTGTATTTAAAACACAGTGAAGGGGCCCCTTCTGAATTTATAAGTTGAAGGTTGATTGGATGGCTGCATTGGCTCTATTGGCAACATTTAACATGTTTAGCTCAATACACCCTATATACACTGCTCAAAAAAATGAAAGGAACACTTTGAAAACACATCAAATCTCAGTGGGGACAAATATGTTGGATATCTATACTGATATGGATTGGGTAATGTGTTAGGAACGTAAGGATGTCCCATTGTTTGAAGGAAATGACAATTATCAACCTACAGAGGACTGAATTCAAAGACACCCCAAAAATCAAAGTGAAAAAATGATGCAGCAGGCTAGTCCGTTTTGCTTAAATTTCATTGCAGCAACTCAAAATGGTCCTCAGTAGTTTGTATAGCCCCCACTTGCTTGTATGCATGCCTGACAACGTTGGAGCATGCTCCTAATGAGACGACGGATGGTGTCCTGTATTTCCTCCCAGATCTGGACCAGGGCATCACTGAGCTCCTGGACAGTCTGAGGTGCAAACTTGTGGGACCATTCAATGGTATCAGTTCCTTCATCCTCCAGGAACTGCCTGCATACTCTCACCACATGAGGCCAGGTATTGTCATGCGCCAGGAGGAACCCAAGATCCACTGCACCAGTGTATGGTCTGACAATGGGTCCAAGGATTTCATCCCAATACCTAATGGCAGTCAGGGTACCATTTTCTAGCCTGTAGAAATCTGTGCGTCACTCCATGGATATGCCTCCCCAGACCATCACTGACCCATCACCAAAATGGTCATGTTGAACGATGTGACAGGCAGCATAACATTCTCCACAGTTTCTTCAGACCCTTTCACATCTGTCACATGTGCTCAGGGTGAACCTGCTCTCATCTGTGAAAAGCACAGGGTGTCAGTGGCAGAGCTGTCAATTCTTGTATTCAATGGCAAATGCCAATCAAGCTCTATAGTGCTGGGCAGTGAGCACAGGGCCCACTAGAGGACATTAGGGCCTCAGGCCACCCTCATGAGTTGTTTGGTCAGAGACATTCACACCAGTGGCCTGCTGGAGGTAATTTTTTAGGGCTCTGGCAGTGGTCATCTTGTTCCTCCTTGCACAAAAGAGCAGATACCGGTCCTGCTGATGGGTTAAGGACCTTCTACAGCCCTGTCCAGCTCTGCTAGAGTAACTGCCTGTTCCCTGGAATCTCCTCCATGCTCTTCAGACTGTACTGGGAGACACAGCAAACCATCTGGCAATGGAACATATTGATGTGCCATCCTGGTGGAGTTGGACTGCCTGTGCAACCTCTGTAGAGTCCAGGTATGGCCTCATGCTACCAGTAGTGACACTGACCCCCTAGCCAAATGCAAAACTAGTGAAAAACAGTCAGAAAAGATGAGTAGGGAAAAAAATGTCAGTGGCGTCCACCTGTAAAACCATTCCTGTTTTTGGGGTGGTCTCATTGTTGCCCATCTAGTGCACTTGTTGTGAATTTCATTAACACCAAAGCAGCTGAAACTGATGAACAGCCCCCTCTGCTACTTAACTGACCAGATCAATATCCCAGGAGTTTCATTGACTTGATGCTAAACTCTGATTAAAAAGTCTTCCTTTAATTTTTTTGAGCAGTGTATCTTGCCATATGGAGGGCACACCAGAGGCTTTAAAAGCTCATAAGGGATGCTTTGATTTGAAGTCCATCCCTATCCAATGTGTTTTTTTATTGACTGTAGAAGAGGTAGAACCTCTGACAGGTTTTTATTGCTTTCTGTAACGCTATTGTAGAGATTTCTCTTTACTTCATTCAGTTTGGCTTTACTATGAAAAACCCAAAATCCCAGAGAGCTTTAAAAATGGCCCGTCCTCTCCTCCTACTCCTCATTGTTGGCCATGGTGGGCACCCGTCATAATGCTGGACCATTAGTAAGGCGGCAGAGGCAGGTTCTGGACAAAAACGAATCAAAATTTGAAGGGACAGCCCATGTTTTACCAAGGAGTTCAACAGAAAACCTACAATAACAAAAGGAGGTGCTATTATTAATGCCGGCCTTACATTATAAACTATGACTGGTCTGTTAGCGTAGGTGCTGATGAGGTCACAGAATCTCCGAACAGCCCTCTAGGACACCTGAGGATCCCAAATCTCGTAAGAATGCAAATAGTATTGTTAGTGAGTTTTTTTTTTTTTTTTTGTAGTTAGACTTAGTACTTTTACATTTATTTTGCATTCTCATTTTCACCCAGCAGATGGAACCCTAGGCTTCTTTTCACAAGTTCTGTTACAGAGCTCAAGCTGATATTTCTTTTACAAAGGTTTATGTTAACAGATGGCATAGACATAGAGCCAGTTGACTGAGACAATAAGTTGGAATGTGCTACATAACTTGCAGTACAACTCAAAAAAAATACAGTGGAATGAAAGGTAACTACAATGGGTAAATTATTAAAATAATCAAACTGATCCACCTCATGAAGGTGATGTTCAGATCTCCTTAAAGATTTTGAGCATAGTTGTCAGTAGTAAAAAAAAAAACAAAGTAAAACTAGGGGAGGCTGAACCTCAAAACTGTGAGGAGATGCACTGAGCTATAGTGTTTTCTCGGCCACTGGACCAGAGGAAAGCGAGAGGACAAAGTACCTGAAAGTTTCATAATGTCAATAACAGATGGTCAAAGCATGAAGAATGAGCATAGGAAATCCAGGGTTCCCAAACTCGCAGAAACTGGTCATGGGAATTGGACAGTATAGATGTTAATTCCTCATTCACCATAACACCATTCATGCAATGTTTCGCTGCTTCGAAACTGAGAGCAGGAGCTTTCCAGGTCTTCGCTATAGTCAGCTTGGTTGCAATAAAAAGGTGCCTTGCCAGTGTGCGTTCTGCCCGTAATAATGATAATAATAGGTTTAAAAACAATGATGATATTAGGCTTAAAAGGGAAGGAAAAATATATCATAGTGTAATATCCTCAAACATATATATATGCTTCACACTGTGCAAAACTCAAATCACACCAAAAATAGTGAAAAAATCAATAAATCAAAATAAACGTGAGAACTCGTGATCACTCCAATCTCAGGTGAATAGTGATACTAGGTACCAATATCCTATACACTCCAGCCAAAGTAGATGCTAAATACCATTACCCTCTTATGGTATATTCAGGCATATACTGTTAGATAGGAAAGCCATTCCTCCATCACTCTTATCCCGGGGTATTCCTCATATGGACAAAGAGAAGGCTCAATCAGGCAGATTTCATAAAAAGATATAAATTTATTCCACACTTACATGTAAAATCACTTTATCCAGCTCTCTGTACTGCACATTTCAATCTCTGGTTGAAAAAACGATTGTTTCCAACCGACAAAATGGCCGCGGCGACACTTCCGGTTAGCGTGCGTGCGTGATGACGTCACTCCCCTAACGCGTTTCGTCACTTCCGGACTTCATCTGAAGGGATCAGATGAAGGGATCCCTTCAGATGAAGTCCGGAAGTGACGAAACGCGTTAGGGGAGTGACGTCATCACGCACGCACGCTAACCGGAAGTGTCGCCGCGGCCATTTTGTCGGTTGGAAACAATCGTTTTTTCAACCAGAGATTGAAATGTGCAGTACAGAGAGCTGGATAAAGTGATTTTACATGTAAGTGTGGAATAAATTTATATCTTTTTATGAAATCTGCCTGATTGAGCCTTCTCTTTGTCCATATGAGGAATACCCCGGGATAAGAGTGATGGAGGAATGGCTTTCCTATCTAACAGTATATGCCTGAATATACCATAAGAGGGTAATGGTATTTAGCATCTACTTTGGCTGGAGTGTATAGGATATTGGTACCTAGTATCACTATTCACCTGAGATTGGAGTGATCACGAGTTCTCACGTTTATTTTGATTTATTGATTTTTTCACTATTTTTGGTGTGATTTGAGTTTTGCACAGTGTGAAGCATATATATATGTTTGAGGATATTACACTATGATATATTTTTCTTTTTACTTTTGAGGATAACAAAGGCATTTTTGGAGTATCGTCTTGCTTCACTGAACACATAAAGAACGTTTTTGTTTTCTTGGGATTTTTGGACATTTATTTATTTATATTACATACCTTTTTGGCGATTTGGACACTTATTATTATTATTATTAATTTTTGGTGATTTGGACACTTTTATATATATTTTATTTTATTTTATTTTTGTAATTTTGATTGTTATATTTGATGATTTTGAATATATATTAGAGGGAGATTTATTATTCTAATTCAGATTTGATCATCACCTTTTGAATTATGTGGGTTTATTGAAATTTTGAGATAGATTGGGATTATTGGTAAGTTTATCACAAAAAGTACATTTATTAGTTTATTCACTTCCTAGGGAGGAGGTAGTGTTTTGTGGTTGTATAGGAGCTTTTTGATTAAAAGGGAAGGAGGCCTTTGCAAGGGCTCCTCTTTACATCTGAGTGAAGTAATGTTTGTAATAGCGTGTAAACCCGGATTCATAGTCTAGTCTAGGGCTTAAAATTTCACATCCTGAGCTACTAGCCAGGCCTTAAGAGTTACTTGCCACCAACAAACACACACAAACAGAGACACCTGTATACACTCACAGAAACATGTACACACACGCACAGAGACACATGTACATACATACACATACACACACACAGGCACGTACAGACACTCATACACACAGATACATGTACATACACAGAAATACACACAGACATGTACATACATACACATGTATAAACACATGTACATGCATACACAGACACACACAAACACATTTACACACACACATGCAGTTAAGTGCTCTCTCCCCTGAAGCCACCACTGGCTGGCATAGAGGATCATGTGACCAGGTAGACAATTAGGTAGACACACACACCTATAAAAAGTTGCAGTACTTCATTGTTTACTCACAGAGCCGGGTACTGCACTCTAGGGGGAGGCAGCGAGCACAGCACACACGGCTTCCTTTGCTTTCACTGCTCTCAGCTATTGAGCAGTCTGACGGCTCCCAGTGCGAATGACAGATTCGGTCTGAGCTCCGAGCCTGCTCAGCAAGACGGCCCTGGGAGACACACTCACCCCCACCATAATTTCCACTCGCCATTGGCGAGCAGGCGAGTGGAAATTTCAAGGCCTGGTCTAGTCGCCATAGGGCCGTACCACCGGGTATGGGCGATCGTCCCTGGCTGGGAGCACCCATGGAAGTAGGTTGATGGATTTTGGGGAACTATGCAAGCCAGCCGAATGGGTGTATAGTACCAGCAGTGTATAACCTTATAGGTGTTTTCTAGGGTGGTTACATTTCTGGAACTTTGAAGCATTATTTGCCAGTTCTCTGATGCCAGCTCCGCTGCTAGTTTGCACTTCAGTGTTGCTAAAAGGGGTGCATTGAAGGTTTCCTAGAGGAAACAATCGAAGAGTATATCAAAGAGATTATACCCGTGGAATGTGGATGTGACCTGCATATGCTTTTGAAAGCTAAAAGTAGGTAGGGTGTCAGATGAGACCTATGTAGCTTCTGAATAAAATGACAGAGCTGAAGTTAGAGGATATGTTCTAGCAGCAGTATCTCATGCGACGATCGGAGCTCATTAAACATCATGATCCTAGTTGGGGTGAGCAATGAATGTGCTTTCAAGAACCCACGTTCTGTTCGCCAACTAAACTGGCACAGGTTTTCCATACCAGGGGGAAGCAGTGGGCAGCGTAAAAAATGCAACGGGTAAATGGGGCGAGATCATGCCTGCCGAGTATTTAATAGAGTCCCAAAGGAAAAATTTATGTGATAAAGTCAAACTGAGATTTCAATACGCATGTGAATAAATGCGAGACATTATTACTCCCCACTCTCTATCTTCTGTGTTTAGAAAGCTATACAGAGTTTTAATCAAAGAGTCTGAAAGCAAATAACTTGAGTTGTTCCTTCACTTTAACCACTTCCAGACCGGACACTTTTACCCCCTTCCTGACCAGGGCAATTTTCAGCTTTTAGCGCTATCACACTTTGAATGACAATTGCGCGGTCATGCAACACTGTACCCAAATGAATTTTTTACCATTTTTTTGAGATAGATAAAGCTTTATTTTGGTGGTATTTATTCACCACTGGGATTTGTATTTTTTTTGCTATGTAAATGAAATGTCCAAAAAATTTGAAAAAAAGTTTTTTTTTAATAAAATTTTGCAAATAAATAATATTTCATCATAAATCTTAGCCAAAATTTATTCCGTTATCTTTTTAGTAAAAAAAAAAAAATCCAAATTAGTTTATAAGCAAAAATTATAATTTTTAAACATTTTTTTTTACATTTTTATTTTATTTTTTTATATTATTATTTTTTATTTTTATTTTTTTTTTTACATACTGTCACCCTAGCAGTACAGTGTCACCATGGTGACACTGTACTACTTGTGAGGGGTGATGAAGATTTTTTTTTTTTTACACCGATTGCTTTTACACTCATATAGGATGTAAAAGCAATCATTTCTCTTTCTCTCTGTGTGCATTCTTGCACTCATTGAGAAGAACTGAGTGAGCTGTGATTGGTCACAGCTTGTCACATGGTACAAGGCTTTTGTGAATAGCCTTGTACCATGTGACCTCTGTGATCATTCACAGATTTCACACATAGTAAGCAATGATGTCACAAGTGACATCTTGCTTACTACTTTGCATGTGATCACTGATTGGCCAATCAGTGATCACATGATCGGGACCTCGTACAGAGGTCCCGTCCGACGATCGGTGTTTCACTGTGTCCGGAGGACACAGCGGGCACCGGATCGCGGTGCTGCACGCTCCCAGGGAGCGCGCACAAGCAGGGTGCGGGGAGGCCGTTTATAGACGGCCACCCGACCCTGCAGTGCCACCGTCCGGCCGTTTATATACAACGGCCGGTCGGGAAGTGGTTAAAAAGAATCCTCAGTGATGCCAGTGTCACAGGTGTACCCAATATTAACCCCTTCACACCTAAGGGTAAAACAAATCTTAATGCCTAAGCACAATTTTGCGACATTGACATGTTTTAGTAAAATCGTCCATAACATCACAACTACTCTGTACATCCAGGTGAATTATACCGCGTTTTTTTTTTTGTTTTTTTGTTTTTTTTCTTCAGAACAAATTGGTCTTTCATTTGGTGGTGAATGGTAATGGATACCTCTTAATTTTTTATTGGCAAAGGAAAATTGGCCCAAAATAGTAAAAAAAAAAATCATTTGTTTTTTAATTTAGCTGTGTGTTTCTTGTTACTACCATTACCTATCAGCAAAGAACAACCCAAAATCAATTTTATAGCTCTTGACAATCGCAGCTATACCATATATGTGTATGGTATTTGTTATTTGTATCTGTACTACAGCCCAGAAACAATAGTGCAGATTTTTATTTTTTTTTTCACCTAAAACACAGACACTAATACCAATTAAAAAAATAAAATAAATCCTGACTTTGACCCTTGACCCAAACACTAACCCTGGCACTGAACTAGATCAATACTATTTACCAAAATGTGCCACGCTTCACTTATAAATGCTCAAAATAAATGATATATGCATACAAATTGATACTATCTATATCAAAGAGATATGAAAATAAGGTAAGTGAATCAACCAATATCAATATGCCAGAATCCGTGTCCATATAATCAAAAACAGGCGAGAAAAAAAAAAAGTCCATCTATGAACTTCTTCAAACTGGCTAAGTTCACTCTAGAATAGGATATCGCGTGCCTCTTAATTGATTTTTTTTGTGTGAAAAGAACTTTCATTTGTGTGCTCCCCCACCGGGTGTGCTCTCACCTCCAGTATATGACCAAACCGTTAAGTAAAGTCATATAACGCTTGTGTCCCTTTAAATGGGCCAGAGTATGGACGGGATGGTATCTTGCTGTTTGGGGTCCTTCTACACTCAATCGATGGGCTCCCCTCTTGCTGCAGTGCTTTTCGTACCCTGATTCCTTTCACATGTATGGTTAGGCCGTGCTCACCTATCTCTCACCTGATCTATTTCAACTGAACTAGATCAAACCTTGATCTAGGTATTAATATTTATTTATATATTTTTTTTTCAAACAGAGAGAGACTCTCTTTTCCATTAAGAGAGAAAAAAAAAACAAGGGTTGGTGGGCTTCACAGTAACTGATCACTGTGATAGCCAATCAGAGGCGATCATGTGACCCGGAATCGGGGGTCCCAATCATTAGAACAGGACCCGCACTCCCAGCACAAAGACAGGTACGCAAATATGCAGCCACACAGAAAAAAAAAAGCCCAGTTCTGTGAGGCCGCATATTTGTGTTACGTCGGCATGAAGGGGTTAAAACTGAAGTTTAATCTGTTCATATTTCAACATGCTAATGACATTTTTAAATAAAACCTTTCCATTTTTAATGCAAATCTTATTCTAAAACCTGTGTCAGCACTGGGTATCTTTGCTTCTCTATGCATTGCAACCAGATCATTATTGTTGTAAATTTTTTTTCTTTTGCCTTTGCAGTGACCAGAAAATTTGCCGTCTCTTGCTCCAGGCGCAGTATCCAGTGGTTGCCGTAGACAGCTTTGTGCCGGTTGTTGATGTCTTCAGCGGAACTGAGCGAGGGAGGCTCAGGGTGTTACTTGCCATGGGGTCAGGTGACCAAGTTGTGGCTCTTCAGAGGTTGAAGAATGATGAGGGAACTTTGTTAGCCCCTCTGCCCAGACCAGCACATTTCCTTGACCCTCCTCAGCCAACTGCAGAGGTACAAAGCAGAGAAGTTCCCATTAATCTCTGTTCTGGCTTTCTCTGATTGGTATTTAGTATCCTAGCATGCACTGACATACGTTATATACATATTCATTGGTGCCATATGTGTGTATATTGTGTATGTGTCTATACAGTGTATAATATACACAAAGGGTGAATCCGCAGCTGTAGTTTAGTGCCTGCAAAAGGCTCGATCCTATAGGAAACCACCTCAAGAGTTTGCAGCACACAGTGTAGATTTTATTACGTTTCTGCTGTATATACTTGTTTTTCAAAACAGTTT
Organism: Staurois parvus; assembly: GCF_062004578.1. NCBI lineage: Eukaryota > Metazoa > Chordata > Amphibia > Anura > Ranidae > Staurois > Staurois parvus. The sequence goes on along the minus strand of NW_028318705.1, from coordinate 706,104 downwards.
AAATACTCAAAAAATAAAAAAAAACTTCAGTCAAATCCATGTTTGCTGTCACTACCCTCCACCCTAAAGTGTGTGTGTGTGTGTGTGTGTGTGTGTGTGTGTGTGTGTGTGTGTGTGTGTATATATAGATAGATAGATAGATAGATAGAGAGAGAACAAAAAAAAAAAAAAAACACTTTCTCTTTAGTTTTAGATAGAGTGGGGAGGTTTTTATTGCTTTTTGTGACTCTGTTGGGGAGATTCACGCTCTCAATTAGTCCTGGTCACTATTGTCACCAGAATAGACCGTGATGGGAAATTCAAACTCTTACAGTGGCCTCCAGATTGAAAGTGAAGTGGAAATCTTCCATTGTGACATTTTGTCCAATGACAACTGTCTAAGAGGGGATTTCTCATCACTTTTGTAGAATTTTCCTCTTACTTCCTATTGCATCTCCAGGAACATACACAGTTTCTGATGCTTACCTGGATGGTAGGTTGGTCTGGATACAGTTGTGGTATAAATTCCATGCACCACTCAGATTTTTTTTTTTTTTTTATAAGCAGGGTCTGAAGGGGTGAGTCTCTCGCTTACTTCTGGTATGTCATGGGGTCTCCAGCAGCATGATCACCCTCACCTTGGTTTTCTCCCTTCTAACTGTAAAGTTTTACTTTTCGTGCATTGCATTCCTCTTAAGATCCATCAACCCTGTGTATTTGATGGGTGTTATGCCCGGTACACACAATGAGAATATCGGATGAATGGGCTTCCGTTTTTTTTTTTTTCTAGTCTCATATCGAAAAACGCAGAGGTTACTTGTTACAAAAATTCTTATACAACAGAATACTACTTCGGAAGTGATGTAATGTATTGAAATGTATTCTTTTGTTTCCAAGCATGGGTGCTCTTGTTCTCTCCATTTTTTGCGGACGAATACTGTACTGAATGAAATGAAAATCATTCGCTCTGTTATCGTACAAGAAAAATGTTTGTGCTTGTCTCTTCGGATATTGTTGCATGAACTGTCATGATCGTCTGTCAAAAGCTGTGTACTAATGATCAGATTATCATACGATCCCTCCAAAAGCAATTTTTTTTTTCATCCGATATTCTCATGTATACGGGGCATTAGACAGACCAGGGGACATTGAGACAAACAAAGCAATAAGAACATTTTCTATTAGAGTGCGGATGAGTTAGACTTCCTCTCAGGATTCAACTGCTGTCTGTGTCCCTATGTGGGAGATTTTCTGAACTTCCCGTCCAGGTGAGGAATGTCAGAACATGAAGTGAGGAATAATTTCCTCCATGGGAACACAGATGGCTGGATGTAAACAAACAATGGAGCCCCGGTTATCAGATCAAGGCCTATATGCATCTATGGAGGGGAGGGTGGTTTTGGTTAGTTCAGGGGACAGATGCAAAATGGAAAAATGCACTTTATATTTAAGTGCAATTATCCTTTAAAATCTGGCACAGAAGTCTCGTAGATGACAGAAGTTTTCTTCCCTTTTCAGAACTGGGAAGTTTGCGGTGCACGTGCACTATTTGCAGTAATACAGAGTAATCTCAGACAAAGTTCGAGACTATTAATGAAATGGCAGGAGAACCGATCAATGCTTTCCTTGCATAACCGTATATCAGTAACATCCTCTGTGTTCTGTCCTCCTCCCAGGTGTCTAGAGCTGCCGAGAGTATGGTTGATCATGTGTTTGACATCAACGTAGAGAACGTGAAGGGTCTGACCCCTCTGCAGTCTACCGTGTGGGGAGAAGCGGACTGCTATGTGCAGTATTACTTCCCTGTGCAAACCCCGGTCACCGGATTAGAAGCTGAACTGCCAGAGAGAGGTATGTTAACTGCAAACACATTCCTTTATTATGCTGTACCAGCTGACAACGAGGATTTAAAGCTAACCTTCCATTACAGTGAAAATCCAAACCTATCCACCCTGCTCTGTGCTAGATATCATCTGGAGTTTACCCTTCGCTCCTCTACCTGCTGCCCCATCCCTGATGCTGAAAGGTCGCTGGCAATCGCAGACTATAATCAGCCAAAAAAAAAAATGTAACCCTCACACCACAAATTCAGCCGGTTCAAAGTAACCTCATTCTTCCAGCATCGAGGACACTCCACTCGCAGCTTCTGCTGTAATACAATTCATTCCCTTCTGGCTGTTAGTCGTAAAATCTAGAATGGTAGGTTCTATGACTAAGTTCCAGCAGGGGTGAAATGCATCGGTAATATAGCTGTGAATGGAGTGTTTGCAGTGTTGCTGCTGAACAAATAAAGTTACTTTGGACAGGATGGACTTGGTATGCAGCTTCACATGTTTTATGGTGTATATGAGTTGGGAAGTGACACATAGCGGAGGCCGCTATCATGAGACTTTGGAGCAATATCTTGGACTTGTTGGTACTTGTATGCTACATTCCGGCCCCAAGCATTGCATTATGGGAGCAAACGGGACTGTATTTGTTTCTCCAGAAACAGCAGGATTTTAAGCTGGTCAGAGAGGCAGGTTCGCTGAGAGGCTGAACCAAGTGCCGCTCCAGATTCTGGGGTAGATCCCAAGTTTGAAGTCGAGATCTTTCCCCGGCCTGGACTGGCTTAGTGTCATCAGCCAACAGCAGGCTTTAGCCCATTGTCAGCTGAAAACGGGTCACAGGAGTGCAGAATGAACTGCAGTCCTATGATCCACTGAAGAAGTACAGCCAACACAGGTTTGCTTTGAAGGAAAAAAACTAATTTTGATGTGCATGTTCCCTGTGTTACTTAAATTATAAAGAGATCACCAGTGGCACAAAGGTATTGCCTGCACCCCACAGGATCCAGCCTGCTGATGCCCTCTTTTACACTGTAGCAGTATGAGGGGCAGTTACACTGGCTGCTCAGAGGCAGTCCATCAGTACCTCTCTTTTTTTCTGTTTCAATATTTTTGTTAAGAAAGTTTTGTTTTAGGAACACAACAAGCTCAATATACGCCCATGCAGGGGCCGAGCATAACAATAACTCAGAAACAGATACATCCTGCTGACTTGTATTAGCCAAATAACAAAATGTCCAAAGACAGCAAGGAAGGACGGCAAAAAGCCGAACCAAATATTATCAGCAGTAGTCCAACATAATACTGGAAAGAGAAGAGGAAAGAAAAAAGGTTAGAAGAAAGGAAAGAAAATAAAAGTGCTAAAAAAACAAACAAAAAAAAAGGGGAATCCGAAAGAAAACATAGAGGAAAGGGAGACTAGGAGAATCAAGGATCCAGGGCTAGCACAGGCAGTAACTATAAGAGGCCATAACTAGTAGGGGGCAGGGATGGCAAGGAATATCGTATCCAAGGTTCCCAAACCATAAGGAATCTCTGATGAGAATCATGAAGAATGCTAGACATCTGTTCATTGATCAACATATCATTCATCCGGGTCTTCACCCCTTGGAAGACAACCGAAGGGAGTACCTCTCTTTTTTGACACCATTTGCCTCTGCTGTGGCACATATGTAACCATTTTGTGTGGCATGCAGCACTGTTAGCTGCATTTAAAATTATTATTTTTTATTTTTACCCGAAAGCCTGCTTTATTATGAATTCTGCATTCTAAAAAGAGCAGACAGACTTTGTTTCTGTCAAGATGCATCTCTAAGTGTGACTGATCAAGGCTCTTATTTAGTATAATTTATTATGGGCATTTATATAGTGGCCTTAGTTTTAGCAGCGTTTTACACACTATGCATTCCCATTGGTCCCTGCCTTCAAGGAGCTTACAGTCTAAGGTTCCTATCTCACGTTCATGCATATACTGGAGCATTCTATACAGGAAACAACCTGCCAGTTCGTCTATGCAGTGTAGGAGGAAACTGAAGTACCAAGAGGAAACCCATGCGAAGGCAGAGAGAACACACAGGGCTGGCTGGGATTCAGACTGAAGTCCCCAGTGCTTTTTGCTTGAACACTGAGATGGTGGTAGCCAGGGTGACCAAGCCAAGAAATTCTGAAAGTTTATGTGGTCAAGTATAACTATGGGGGAGATGTACTGAAACTGGTGCACACAGAATCTGGTGCTGCCGTGCATAGTAGCCAATGAGCTAGGTGTTATTGTCAAAGACATCCAAAAGTGGAAGCTCCACTTATCTGCCTCCTCCCTTCTCCTCTGTTACATTTGGCACTTTTTTGGGAGGAATGGGTACCTGTTTTTGACAGGTAGCCACTCCCAGTTCTAGCTTAGTTGACCATGGCGAACTGTGCTGATAGTTCGACTTTCCTTCGCCCCCCTGCAACCCTCTGGGAAACTCAACAGGTACCAGAGGACTGCATCTCATTCACAGAGCGCAATGTGCTTCACGCATGTGCAGTAGGAAACCAGCTGCCCATTTCCCTTAGTCAAGCAGCTACAGTATTTGTCGTTTTTATGGGTTTTTTTTTTTTCTGGCGGGGGGCCAGAACTCCACTTTAATTGAACAAGCTGAAGTAAGAAGCTGATTGGTTAGGGTCCATGCAGACTGGCTTAAACGAAGCTTAACCTCTTCACGCCGGCCGAACACAAATGTGCGGCCTCCCGGCATCTGGGCCTAGACGCCGAGCGGCCGCACATTTGCGTGCAATTAACAAAAAACATATGTGCTGAGAGCTCACACCCTGCGCGCTCCCAGCACACATGTCTGGTACTCACGGAAAGGTCCCGGTCTGCTCTCTCGATCGGGACCTTTCCCGATCATGACCTTTCCCGATCATGTGACCGCCGTGATGACAGTCACATGATCCCTAAACCCCGTCCCGCCTCCTGCCTTCTGAAACTCATAAAGGGCCGGGAGGCGCTGGCGGGAAGGGGTTAATGTTGTCCTGTGTGTCCATACACATTGTCCTGTGTGTCCATACACATTAGAATGTTTAGAGGCATATTTTAAGCTCAGTGTTTTAGAGGCAGAAAAAACCCTTCGATTTTGCATTTTTGAGAGCAGTTTTCTGGCAGAAAAAGGTCGTCCGTTGATGGATGAAAAATGGACAGCGATGTATTTCTATTGACCAACAGATTTGAATGGATGATCATCTGTTTACCATCCTTTTACATCCGTGTCCGTTCTAGTCCTTTTTTTTTTTTCAAACGGACATGGGTACATCCAAATCCATTGAAATGGAATGGAACAGATGTAAACGGATGACATCTGTTTAATTTATGTCCATTTTTTAGGCAAGAAAATTTTTTAAAAACAAAAATGTGCTAAAAACGCATGCAACCAATGCACATTACCCAGCGCTTATGTAAAAATGGTGAATACAACTAAGCTTTAGACCTAGCTACTTTAATCACTTTACAACCGGGCTATAGCTGAATGACCGCTACAGCGCGGTTGTATAGTTCTGGGAGGGCGTCGTATGACATCCTCCCAGAACGCGCCCTCCTGCACTCCCCCCAGCGGCGCGCACCCAGCGATCTCTGTGATCGCTGTGTCCTACGGACACAGCTGATCACGTGATGTGGTAAAAGGCCAATCACAGCAGCTGATTGTCCAATGACACAGCAGATCACTGGGTAAATGCAGTTGCCGATTGTCGGCTGCACTTTCCGCATGCTGTCACAGCGTGAGGAAAGTACTGCTGATAACCGGCAATTGCCAGAAAACAGATCGGCACTGATCATCAGTGCCACCTGTTGTGGCCCTCCCTGGGAGGAGGAAGGTTCATATGGACAGTTATATCTCCAGTGATCCTGTCCTCCACAGTTAAAACATCCAGTTCTTCCAGGGATTTGGCGGGGTTCAGAGTTACTTCTTCCCCTGCCAAATCCTCCCTTACCTCTGCCTCTATACCACCCTCTTCCTCTTTGTCCTTGCCCTTGATTTCCCTGTTGTGAGTCACTTTGGAAATTACTACTATTAACCTTCTCTTTTCTTACAATATCTAAACATCCCGCTGCCTCCTTCTCGTGAAGAGAGGTCTGAAACTCAACAACAGTTTTAGTTGCCCAGTCAGAGACCTGCTGCTTCACGGCTAATCCTGCTTCTGGTTTAAGACCTGTTATGAATGTCTGAATCATCAATGGACTTAACTCTCCAGTTAGAGCCAGTCCTGCTTCTTGTGTCCAGACATCCTTGAACCTTTTCCAAAATTCTAATACAGTTTCTCCTACCTTCTGTTTACATGCTGTAGCAATAGGGAGGGAAGCCTTATTCTTGAAAACCCTTTTTAATTCTGTGTCAAGCTCCTCCCACATAGTTTCTCTCCCTTCTGTGGTATTCAGTTTATAGGCAGTAGCCTGTGTATTACTTGGTTCTATGTGACTAATGCTTTTTACATTTATCCAATCCCAAGCTGGATTATTTCCCAGAATACCATCAATGATCAATCTCATATCTTCCTGCGTGTAATTTCTTCCCAAACATGCCTTTTTTTAAATAAGCAAGTGTACCTCCAGGAGATACTGTAGGCTTGGGACAATGTTTAACAATCTTATTAATATCTTCTAATTCTATGGGTTTTTTTAGAATTAGTTCTCCTGCTGTGAGAAAAGGTAGTGTCAATATAGCCAACTCCTTTCCTCCTACGGCCCCCTCATCTTCTCTTTTTCCCTCTTGTTTCTTATCCATGGATCTAAGCTGCATTCTAAATTCCTCCACATCTCTGCCCTTTCTATGACTGGTGTCACTTCTTCTCCATTGACCATCCTTTTTCTGTAATTTTATTATATTTACCTGTCCCTGTTCTTCGTATTCCAACTCTCCTTCGTTGTCATTATTTTCCGTAAGGATGCCTTGAACTTGGCTACCCTCTTTGTCTGGTGATTTTATACTAATAATCTGTTTGGGTCTAGTGGAGGGGCCTGGCTGTATTGGTTGTAGATCCGGGACTGGAAGTGGCGCAGGAACAGGGACAGGGGCTGGAGAGGCAGGGGCAGGAGCAGGGGCTGGAGGGGCATTAGGCTGGGGAGTAGTCATCCCCAAACTGATCAAAAAATCATCATCAGCAGCATTTTTAAAACCACTTAATGAAGGATATATATTATACGGAGGGGGTGGGATTGGTGTCTGAACTGTTTTCAGTCCAATCTTGGGTCTGCATGTCTTTTCAGATTGATGCTTTTCCTGGCATATTTTTAATGTATTCAATTTCAACTTCCTCTTTTGTTTTAAAGAGAAAATCAAATTGAACTTTCCCTTGCTATTATCAACCCAATACGGTGACCATTTCAACCAGTTTTCTCCCCCTTTCTTCATATAAACTTGGTCCCATTGTGGGTCCCCCTCATACCAAGGAAAGGCTTGTTTGTCCCCCAAACATAATCCCTTAACCATGTCTGTATGAAAAGGATCATTTGCCCCCTTTCTTGGGAATGGGTCTGTACTCCCCATAGCTTCTGTCCAGCCTGCCATACAATCCACCCAGGGATTTGTTAAATAATAGTCAGTTCCACAAACTCTAGCAACATAATCCTTACAATTTTCTCCCTTTTCTGGGGGACCTGGTGGGTAACTACCTCCTTGACCCATATTTAGACAGTGGATAAGACAATTTTACCTTAAAATCTTATTTTGTTCCACACAACAAATTATCTTATACTTCTACGCAACAGAAAGAAAAAGCAAAAGACAGATAAACTAGAATCTGCTCCACAGACTTATTAACTTTTTGATAACTTCCCAAAAGTTATCTCTTCACTGTTTTACCAAAAAACAGTGTGTTCTACCAGAGAACAATCTGTGTTTACCAAAAACACTCCTTTTGTTTTTGTTTTTTTTTTTTATAGTGCACTTTTTTGTAACTCTACAAAAGAGTTAAGTCTGCTTACCAAAAGCAGCTACAGGTTATCACAGGTCTATATAGACAATACAGAATGATTCAAGACCTTCCCTCAACACAGGGCAAGAAAGAGCTTTTAGTCATAAAAAGACAAAAGGTTTACTTACCAAGTGAGGTGGGTGGTCATCCCGGGCTGAGCCCCCAGCTGAAAGGAGTGATTTTCTTTCCCCTCAGAGACCCCCGGTCTGTGGAGAGATTCCTGGTTTATCAGCAGAATTCTGGGAACATCTCTGAACATAAGCTGCCGTTATTTCCGTGTTCAAGGGGTGTTCCCAGAATTCTGCTGATAAACCAGGAATCTCTCCACAGACCGGGGGTCTCTGAGGGGAAAGAAAATCATTCCTTTCACCACCCACCTGTGCCCAGCAGTGCTACCCAGCAGTGCCGCCAGTCAGTGTACAGTCTATTTGCCTTTAGTAAATCATCCCCAATGTGCACATAAACTCTCACACTGTTCACTCCTTTCATTCACCTTTAGTATGCCTCCACCGCCAGCTGTGCTCTTAGATGTAACAGCACAGGGGTTTTAGAATCTAGCTAGCTGCAGTTTTATATTTTTATTTTTAACTGAAGTTCAGCTGAACTTGCAAGGATCTGCTGAGATGTCAGGTGCATGTCTTTCCTCTTGTTCTGGCTTCACTGTCTCGTTAATCGCTGAGTTAGAAACAAGCATTCAGGACCACAGTTTAGGCTTCACAGGCTAGATGAGGATGATGCCTACTTTAGAAAGAGCTCCAGGCAGATCCATATTTCTATCCTTACAGGTTCACTTAAAGCCCAACTCCAGAAAACTTAACAATTCTCCCTTGCAGTGGTGATGCTTCCGCACTGCAAAGTTTAACTGCTCGTTTAGGTCTAGGAGGCATAGAAAAGAAGATGTGAGAACTCATCCTCTTTTCCACTCTGCTAGACTAGTCTCCAAAGCGGCCCCTTTCTTTTGGTAGTCTAAGGCAGTGTTTCTCAACCTTTTTTTCACTCAAGGCATCCTTTAAAATTATGGAGTCTTGAGGCACCCCAGTCTAAATGTGAAAAGTTTTATATAAGCAGCAACATCCATACATGTAGTACACCCAACATTAGAGGTGATTTATTCTTCAAAGCAAATACACTTTTTGGAGGGTCCAACTAGGATGCTGTGCAGGCAGCTGACATCCTCCTTATCAACTCATGATATCATTGGTTGTCAGGAAGCCGGTAGCTAGAAGGTCGTAACGGTGCACAATGAAAGCCTGTGGCTTTGTGTACCTAAAAGGCAGGCTTGTATACAAGTTTTGGGCAATTTAGACATTTTGCCAAGGCACCCCTGAAGAAACCACAAGACACCCCCAGGGTGCCTGGGCACCCTGGTTGAGAACTGCGGGTCTAAGGTCCTGACTTCATCAAGACCAATGCAGGGTCCACAGCCCTGCATAGGACTTTATGATGCCAAGGGACATCCCTCAGCCTCAACATAGGGGACCGCCTTGTGCTAGGGAAGTGGAGGATCAGGTAAGTAAAAGTGCTTTCGGAGGAGTGGCCTAGAACAACATGGAGTAGGTTTCGAGCAAGCAGAGTTTCGCCGAAGATTTATCCTTTCAACTATCCTGTGCATCACACAACAGCCTTCCTGACCAGATTTATCACCAAAGGATCAACCTAATAGCACTAGTCATGTCTTCCCCTTGGAAAACAGCGGATGCCTGTGCTAAGCTGGACAAATACAGACGTAAAGAACGGGATGTGCCAGGGGAAGATGGCGTCTCCTCTACTGCTCAGGAATCTACATCACCAGAGACGGCTAGGGTGTTGGGAGCTATCTCGGCCTGTCAAATGTCACTTACTTCTAAAATAGAATATGTTAAGGAGGATATTTCCCTTATTCGGCAGGATCTCCAGAAGCTCCGGGCCCGTGTATCTGAAGCGCAGGATAGGGTGAGTCGTGTGGAGGATGCCCTCCCCCCGCTGCAGGACTCCTCTGAACAGACACGCCATCTTCTTTCCCAATTGCAACAGAAGCAGGATAACCTTGAAAATAGGATGAGGCATAATAACCTCCGCTTCATTGGCCTTCCTGAGGACGCAGAGGGAAACAATCCAGCGGGATTCCTGGAAAACCTTCTCATTTCCATCTACGGTAGAGAGGCCTTCTCAGCTACATTTGTAGTGGAGCGTGCCCACCACTTGCTGGTGAAACCACCCCCTCAGGAAGCCCTCGCCATGGGCCTTCATTGCAAAATTTCTTAATTACGCAGATCGGGATGCAATACTACACCTTTCCAGCGAGAAGGGTAATATACCTTTTTTTGATAACACGAAAATTGCAGTTTTTCCGGATTTGTCTGCGGAGATACAACATCGGCGCAATAGATTTCTAACTGTTAAACAACGCCTTGGAGTCCGCCATCTTAAGTATGCTATGCTGTACCCGGCACGTGGTTGGAGAAGACCGGGTACACTTTTTGGAGGAATCGGAGGCTGCCATTGCGTGGCTGGATCGACTTGATCCCTCCTGAGACTGATTTTTCACCCACATTCTGTTTTCTCTCACCTTTTTGTTTGGTATGCATTCAATTGCTGTTTCTGGAAGACATATACATTGCCACCACGGGACATCCTGCTACACAACCTCTCTTGAATATTGGGCATGGCTACTCATCTCTGCTATTTTGGGTGCTTGTTATGTTTATAGGACATTCATCATCTGTCACCCACAGGCATAAAACTACCCCTCTTACACTCCTCCCTCATCACTTCCTAGAGGGGTGCTCCTGGACCACCTTCACGGTATATTTGATGCCAAAGCTCCTCCAGATGTTCTTCAGCAGCACCACACGACCAGTGTTTCCTCCCGTATGGGATGGATGTGTGCTTGCTGGCACCTGAACCTACCACCTTGTCTCGTTTTTCAGAGATTTTTCATCTTCCTAGTTGTTTTTTATAATTTGCACATCCAGATTTTTGGTGCATTGTTTGGGCATAATGCTCACGAAAGCTGGGTTATGTGCAGAGCTGGGAGGGTTAGGATTTTTTACCTTTTTAGTGACAATGTATGAGATATGTATGATCTGTTATTTTGTGCTTCAGTGCCAGGGATATCCCCCTACATGCTGGCTGCATTTCAATATCAGCTTAGCTCACTTTCAAGGGTCCTGGCATGGATGCACTGGCTCTTGAATATTTCTATGGCATCTTTATGGTCCAATTAAAATGTCTCACTTGGAATGTCTGTGGTCTTAGTGATAAATTGAAACGAACTGCGGTGCTGACTTATGCAGGCCATAGATGGGTCTTTATCGGCCAAATTTTCATCCACACAAAAAATTGGCCGATAATCACACCGTTAGTGGGGCCAGCCTGTCTACTGTTTTCCGCGGATCTCCTCATTTATTTTTATCGGTCATGCTGGAAAATCCGCAAAAAACAGCTGTGTTTCGTGGACATGGGTGGCAGCATCAGCAACGGGACTGACCGATTTTTCAATAAACGGCCCGTCTATGGCCTGCCTTAACTTAAAAAACAAAAGGTTGATATAATGGCCCTAGTTGAAACTCTCACATAGATGGTCACCTGCCGAAAGCCATATGGAGGCTCTGGATAGGATGGACTTTCCATGCTACTCACACTAGCAATTTTAGAGGAGTCTCTATACTGGTTGGGAAATCAGTACACTTTGAGCCATTGAATATCATGTTGGACTCTGAAGGTTGATATGTTTTTTTACATGTGTTTATCTCTGGTAATCCCCTGCTATTGTTAGTCTGGTATGTCCCTCCCCCCTTCAGTTCCGTTGTACTCATTGACAATTTTAGTTTTATGTCCCAATATGCCTGAATACCTGCAATGTGGATGGGGGACTTTAACAGAGTCCTCAATCCTTCCCTGGATCGATTTAACCAACCAACGTCCCCTCTTTCAAACACACGGGAAACACGGTTCATTCGTTTATTGACTGAATTTGGTCTCCTTGATACCTGGAGACATCTATATCCCCTACATAGGGAATACTCCTGTTTTTCCACCAACCACTCCACTTTTTCTAGGATTAATTTTATTGCTCTATCCACAATTTTAGGTTCCAGACTTTTACAGACAGATTTTTGTCCAATTATTGTCAGACCATACCTCTTATTGGGTGTACGTTAGACCATCTATCCCAACATGGCGACTAAACCCCTTTTGGCTTACAGCCATATCTGATGCTGATACGCTTGGTGAGGAATGGACCCATTTGTTTTTTTTTTTACAATAAATCATGATACCGCCTCCCCTCTAGTGGTATGGAAAACCTTCAAAAAACATGTTTGGCTTATCCTTGCGTATATCTAGAACTAAACGTACCTCCAAACTAGTATGTCAACAGGCTAGTTCACATCTTGCTAGTCTCTAGGATCAGTATCTTACAGATCCCACGCCTGATCAGCTAACCAATTTGAAACTGCACACTAGATAAGTGGAACAATTAACTTATGAAAAGGCCAATCAAACTCTTTTTCACGCATCTTTTGAACATGGCGAGCGCCCCGGTAAATTACTGACATGCTTGGCTCATATGGACTCCAGACCTCCTGTCTACATTGAAGACCGGAAGACCGCTGCAGGGGCCCTGGTGTCTGACCCGTCACTGGTTGCAGCGGAATTCGTGAATTACTTCCGTGATGTGTATACCTCTAAAGTTAATTTCACCCCACAACAATTGTTGGAATACTTACAAACCATTTATTGTTCAATATTGTCAGCAGAACAGGTTATTATGCTTGAAGCTCCATTGACTAAGGAGGAAACAGACATCGCTATTGGTAAATTTAAACCCGCTAAGGCTCCGGACACTGACGGGTTGCCTCTTGAATTCTGTACCCGTTATGCTGAGATTGTTGTTCCTAAGCTCCTGATGCTCTATGGAGCCATTTTTCAGACCACTACCTTACTAGATTCTATGCGTGAGGCGCTTATAGTTCTGATCCACAAGCCAGGCAAGGATTTGAATATAGTCACCAAAGATCCATTATCTCCTGTGCTCAAAGACTCAGATAAAACGGGCGTTAGTAACAAACAGTGTGTTCATCCGCTGGTGATCAGACGTTGTGCAGCTCAATCATGAATAGAGATGAGCGAATTTTTCAAAAATTCGATTCGGCTGATTCCGCGAATTCCAGGAAGAAATTCGATTTGATGCGAATTAATTCGCTACAAAGTTAACTTATAAAAAGGGTTTCTAGGCTTCAGAGAGCCTTTAAATTAGTGCAGAACACTGTACCTTTAATTTAAATGCCCTTGGAGATGAGGAAGGAGAAGGAGAAGGATGAGAAGAAGGAGAAGGATGAGAAGAAGGAGAAGGATGAGAAGAAGGAGAAGGATGAGAAGAAGGAGGAGAAGGAGAAGGATGAGGAGAAGGAGAAGGATGAGAAGAAGGAGAAGGAGAAGGATGAGAAGAAGGAGAAGGATGAGAAGAAGGAGAAGGATGAGAAGAAGGAGAAGGATGAGAAGGATGAGAAGAAGGATGAGAAGAAGGATGAGAAGAAGGATGAGAAGAAGGAGAAGGATGAGAAGAAGGACAGTTCTGTGACAGTTTCTGTCTATTTCTGACAGTTCTGTGACATTCACTCCATACAGCGGTTTCAACCGCTGTATTGAGGGAATGTCCCAGTTCTGTGACATTCACTCCATACAGCGGTTTCAACCGCTGTATTGAGGGAATGTCCCAGAACTGTCAGAAATAGTCTATTTCTGACAGTTGTGGGACATTCCCTCCATACAGCGGTTTCAACCGCTGTATGGAGGGAATGTCCCAGAACTGTCATAAATAGTCTATTTCTGACAGTTCTGGGACATTCACTCCATACAGCGGTTGAAACATTGTATCTATTTGTTTCCATAAATGACATTCTGCAGATACACTTAGAGGAGCTCTGCAGATACACTTTTTGCCGGCTTGGAATTATTCTTATTTTCATCCTACTTCTTCTTCTTCTTCTTCTTCATCCTCATCCTCATCCTCATCCTCTTCTTCTTCTTCTGAGGATGAAGAAGAAGAAGAAGAAGTAGGATGAAAATAAGATTAATTCCAAGCCGGCAAAAAGTGTATGTGCAGAGCTCCTCTAAGTGTATCTGCAGAGCTCCTCTAAGTGTATCTGCAGAATAGAGGAACTCTGCACATACACTTTTTGCCGGCTTGGAATTATTCTTATTTTCATCCTACTTCTTCTTCTTCTTCTTCATCCTCATCCTCATCCTCTTCTTCTTCTGAGGATGAGGATGAAGAAGTAGAAGAAGAAGAAGAAGTAGGATGAAAATAAGAATTCCAAACCGGCAAAAAGTGTATGTGCAGAGTTCCTCTATTTCTGACAGTTCTCTGACAGCTTCTTCACATGTACAGCGGTTGAAACATCTGTATCCTAAATGGAAACTAATAGATACAATGTTTCAACCGCTGTACATGTGTTCCTTCTGTCAGAGAACTGTCAGAAATAGCGGAGCTCTCTGCAGGGACACTTTTGCCGGCTGATCGGGAAAAATCCGATTCGCGCACCCGAAGTAGGCAAATATTCGGATTCGACGCGAATCGAATTTTTCCTGAAATTCGTATCGAATTCCGGTTCGCCTGGTTCGATTCGCTCATCTCTAATCATGAAGCTGGGGAAGCTTGATAGAACTGTAAAAGGGGATGAAAGAAAGAGCGCACAAACCTTGCGCATTACCTCAAGGTTTGTGCGCTCTTTCTTTCATCCTCTTTTAAGGATTTGAATATGCCAGATTCATATCGTCCTATCTCGCTACTACAAACCGATATTAAGATCCTTGCAAAAGTTTTGGTGATATGCCTGAATACGGTTATTACCTCCTTAGCGCATCCAGGCCAAACAGGTTTTATGCCCCTAAAAAATATCACATTTAATACCAGGAGACTGTTTATGAATCTACAAGCTACCCACGATCATGTTGGCACAAGAGTTGTGGTTCCTCTAGATGCCGCCAAAGCTTTTGACTCGGTTGAATGGATATACTTATTGCCCTAAATTTATTAAATGGATCTCTATATTGTATTCAGATCTGCAGGCTAGCATGTTAGCTAATGGATGGACATCCAAGACTTTTTTTTTCTCTAGAGGTACCCGACAAGGTTGTCCATTCTCGCCATTATTATATGCTTTGGCAGCCTAACCACTAGCCTTTAAGATCCGATCGGCACATGGAGTGCGAGGAGAACTAGTTGAAAAGATTGGACTTTATGCTGTTGATATGATACTATACCTAGCCAATTCTGGCCCATCCTTGTTGCGAATTTTAGATCTTATAGAACAATTTGGTAATTTTTCTGGCCTCAAAATTAATTGGGATAAATCTCAAATTCTCTCTATTGATTCCTTTCCCCCTCCTGCTACTTCAGTCCCTGTGCCATTAGTGCGCATTAATGCCATCAAATATTTGGGTATACAAATATCTAGAATACCTGCTGAATATATTGCCCTAAATGTAGAACCCCTTTTTTCCCTTATTAAAGCCAAATTGCCACTTTGGGGTGATGAGCAGAATTGGGTTAATAAAAATGTTCTTACTACCAAAAATTCTTTATATACTTTGGCACGCCCTGGTATATATCCCATTACGGTATTTTAAGGCTATGCACACACTCATGGATCCTAAAATCTTTTGTCTGGGGTGGAGGTAGACATAAGCTGGCTTGGCATTTCCTAAAAAACCCTACTACTCTGGGGGATATTGCCCTTCCAGATTTTGGTCTCTATTACTTGGCAGCCCAACTTTTCCACCTATATCATATTGATAAGACTGAGAGAGCAAGGTGTTCTGCACCTTAGTATCGGACCCAGAACTTGCGCCTGAGATGCATCCATTTTGCTTGAGGTGCTTGGGAATCTACCGCACAGCCCTTCACCAAAGGAATGGCCTGTCATTACCGTAGAATTTGGGATCTCTGTACCTCCAAGATTAAAGCCCCACAATGTCATATACCCCACTTTGGTCTAACCCAGCAATGGGCAAACTACGGCCCGGCGGACCTTTTAATCCGGCCCGCGGAGCTAGGCTCCTCCTAGGCTCCTCTCACAGTCCGCCCTGAAGACCGGTGTAGGATGAAAATCTGTCTCCTATGAGGATCTGTCCCCCTCGACGTATCTGCGCATGTGCCGGAGATCGCCGATCGGCTGCTAATGCCTGAAACTGGCACATGCGCAGATACGTCGAGGGGGACAGATCCTCATAGGAGACAGATTTTCATGCTACACCGGAACGACGCGGGAACACGGCGAGAGGAACGCGCGGAGCAAAGGTAAGTGAATTGACACAGGGGGGACTTGGGGACTTAATATGGGGAATGAATTACTATAGGGGGAATGAATTACTATATGGGGGATGAATTACTATATGGGGGATGAATTACTATATGGGGGATGAATTACTATGGGGGATGAATTACTATGGGGAATGAATTACTATATGGGGGATGAATTACTATATGGGGGATGAATTACTATATGGGGGATGAATTACTATATGGGGGATGAATTACTATGCTTACTATGGGGGAATATTACTATACTTACTATGGATGACACATACACATCATTCATCTACTCTTGGTCCGGCCCCGGGTCCAATATATGAACCTATTGCGGCCCTCAAGTCAAAAAGTTTGCCCACCCCTGGTCTAACCGATTGTTGCCTGAACTTCTCACTGTTCCTGACCACAGGTTGTGGACCTCTAGAGGTGTATACCTTCTCTCCTATGTATTATCAAATGAGGCATTAAAGTCATTTGAGGTCTTGAAGCGGGAGTTTTCCTTCCCAAATTTTTTGTTGTTCTGTTACATTCAGGTACGACATGCCCTAGTGTCCGAATTCCCTAATGGCTTCCCGTCCCTCACGGCAGTGTTGTTATTGGATGCAATATATGGAGAAGTGCCTCGTAAATTGATTTCTTCTTTATATGACCTTTAACTTACCCCAGAGGCATCTGATTCGGCCTACTCTCTTAAATCTAGATGGGTGACAGATGTCCGAGTTATCGATGATGAGGAATGGGAGGAAGTACTAGATAACTGTAAGCAGGTTTCCCCTAAGTTGCCGGATCACCTTACTCAACTTTACATAATGCATAGGGCATATCTCACTACACCTCGTTTAGCACAGTTTGGAACTGACAGGGACCCCTATTGTCCTAAATGCCATGTGTCCCTGGACGCGGTTTTCCATCTGATTTGGCAATGCCCATGGATAAATGGATTTTGGCTCGGGTAGTCCAATTTTTGCACGACCATATGCGTTCTCCTGTACCCTTGGACCCAAAGCCTTGCCTGTTGGGAATAATCCCCACTTCAGAAGCTGACAGGCATTTTGACTACTTTTTAACATGAAATGTTATTTAGTGCCAGGAAATTGGTAGCCCATCATTGGATGCAGGCACTTCCTCCAACTTTGGAGGAGTGGAAGGCAGATATTAACAACACCCTACCCTTGAAGACATTGATATATGTTAATAGAGGATGTCTCAACAAATATAATAAAATTTGGGATTGTTGGTTGCAGTCTACGAAGACTAGCACCTAGATGAGATAGGTCTGTTACACCGGGTCGTAGACACTGGCCGCACTGCCCCTGCAGTCAATAACTTCATAACTATATAATTTGCACAGGTCCTTATCTCCATGCCATATTTGGTGTTTTATCTACATTTTATCACAGTGTTGATTTTCTCTGGTTGTTTAACCACTTCCAGTCCGGACACTTTCACCCCCTTCCAGTCCAGGCCAATTTTCAGCTTTCAGCGCTGTCAAATTTATTCCATTATCTTTTTAGTCAAAAAATAACCCAAATTAGTTTATAACCAAAAATTATAATTTTTAAACATTTTTTACATTTTTGTTTTATATTATTATTGTTTTTTTTTTTGTTTTTGTTTTTTATATACATACTGTCACCCTAGCAGTACTGTACTACTTGTGGGGGGTGATGAAGATTTTTTTTTTTTTTCACACTGATTGCTTTTACACCCATAAAGGCTGTAAAAGCAATCATTTCTCCTTCTCTTTGGCTACATTCTTGCAGCCATTGAGAACTACAGTGTGAGCTGTGATTGGTCACACAGCTTGTACAAGGCTGTTGTGAATAGCCTTGTACCATGTGACTTCTGTGATCATTCACAGATTTCACATGTAGTAAGCAATGATGTCAGAAGTGACATCTTGCTTACTACTCTGCATGTGATCACTGATTGGCCAATCAGTGATCACATGATCGGGACCTCGTACAGAGGTCCCGTCCGACGATCGGTGTTCCACTCTGTCCTGAGGACACAGCGGGCACCGGATTGCGGTGCTGTGCGCTCCTAGGGAGCACGCACAAGCAGGGTGCGGGGAGGCCATTTATAAACAACGGCGGGACGGGAAGTGGTTAATGATTGCCTACCATTCCTTATGCTACACAAATATATGTACTGTTAAATTTCTGTTTTATATTTTTTATTCAATATAAATTCTTTTTTGTTAAAAAAAAAAAAGTGCTTTCACTCTCCCCTAGAATAAACGAGCAGTTAATCTTTGTCATGTGAGCACAGCCTCACTGCAAAGGAGAATTTTTAGATTTCCTGAAGTTGGGCTGTAAATGGTAATCCCAATTTTCCAAGGGCCGTGGTTGTTCTCTAAACTCTATCAGCCGTCTATATGTAGGAGAGATTGCAGATTAAAGGTGCAGCCACTGAGTTGCTCTCTTCCTTTCTTTGTATTTCAGGTATCAGCCTGAAGCCTGTGCGGACAGCCACCACCCTGTGTGTACCAGATCCTGCCTTTAATGACAGGCAGAGCCACACTCTAGTGGCACCTTCAGACACCCCAGTGCAGAGGCTGCTGCTCAGCGCATACTCCACGCAGGGCCTTTCCGGAGGAGGAGGGGTGACATTCGAAATGTGGTGTCGGTAAGGTGTCCAGACAAATGATAACACAACAAATCATCACATAGTAAAAATAACATAACATGTTTATGGTATATCAATACCAGGATGGAACTGTTATTCTATTCAGACCATATTTTAATGTTGTTTTTTTTTAATTTGTGAGCTTTTCTTACATTTTGTTGAAAGTAGTGATGTTACTTTGAAATATATAAATAAACAGCGCAAAAATAGACCTAAAATCAAATATTAATAAATCACAAAATATAACTGTCCCATATCAATAAGTGCATATGAAAATTTCTTTCAAGAACAGGACACCATAAAAAGTCCCTTGTAGTGAAAAATACGAACTCCAAATAATTTTTCTAGCCTTCCACCTTTCACCCGTGCACACCAAAATCAAATGCACTCACCAGATTTTGGTGAATGAAAAGCCTTTAGGATCTTATGGGGAATCCTATACCCTCTTTTCATCAGCTCGATGATAGCCTCTCCAAGATAAAATCCTCTTACAGGTCCTCACCGTGGCTCCCTTGTTTGCTCCACCGTATCATCAAAGAGAAAACTCACATAGTGTAATATTGCCAGATCAATCTTATACAATAACGAACAGAATCCAGGCCACTCACATTTCAATAGCTTGTAAAAGGCACATTTTTTAAGCCCATGACATCCTGATGATCAAAACCAGCCAACATACTCCAGGGTTCCCACACCAATGTAGCCAGATAGAACAGAGGAACAGCAGAGAGCCAGCCTAAATCCCGCAAAATGGCCGCTGGAACGCACCGCTCGGCGTGCGTTCCACTCACCGGAAGTGACGTCAGACGTAAGGCAAATGAACCGAAAAGGCTTTTCATTCACCAAAATCTGGTGAGTGCATTTGATTTTGGTGTGCACGGGTGAAAGGTGAAAGGCTAGAAAAATTATTTGGAGTTCGTATTTTTCACTACAAGGGACTTTTTATGGTGTCCTATTCTTGAAAGAAATTTTCTCTGACACAGATATGCACTTATTGATATGGGACAGTTATATTTTGTGATTTATTAATATTTGATTTTAGGTCTATATTTGCGCTGTTTATTTATATATTTCAATGTTTGTGTCTTCACATTTTTGCACAGCAGCAATTTAGAAGGGTGATTTACTTAATTTGTGTTTTGGCGCAGGAATATTTTTCTTTTATTAGTGATGTTACTTTGTCTGCCATGTGTGTATATTCTCCAGAAACTAACTTTACCAATCAGAGTGTTATTGTGGACCTATCCCATTGAAGTAGGCATAATGAGCATAATTTAAAGATATTCTATCTCTTTTGAAACACTTTATAGATCAGTTTGAAGTAAGTTAAGAATTACAGTACTTCTACTGTATATGTTTTTACCAATATAACTCAATTCAGAGATTCCTCTTCTGTTAAAGTGGTTGTAAAGGCTTAAAGTGGAGCTCCACCCAAAAGGGGAAGTTCCACTTTAACGACTGCTCCCCCGCTCCCAATTAAGGATTGGCACCTTTGGGGGGCGGAAGGGGGGGAGCGGATACTTGAATTTAACAGGTACCTGCTCCCACTTCCGGTCTGATCGCCTAGGCGATCAGAAGTGGAAGGTGTCCTCCCTCCCTGTAGTCTTTTGGGACACGTGACAGGTTCCAGACGACTATACGACCATTCATGAAGCGCAGCGCTACTCGCACATGCGCAGTGGGTACCCGGGTGTGAAGCCGCAAGCTGTCCCAGCCGGGTGCCCACACTGAAGATGCAGGCCTCCTGGAATACAGGATGGCTGGTGAAACGGGCTGCGGGGGACACACCACGGAACCAAGGGACAGGTAAGTGGCTGTTAAAAGTCAGCAGCTACAGTTTTCTGTGTGCATAAGCTCCCCCTAATTCTTACCAGAGCCCCATTGTGATCCAGCGACGTGTACGAGAGCATCAGCTCTATGGGGACTCTCCCTCCCCATTGGCTGAGACAATCACAGCCAGTGCGCCAATGAGGAGAGAGAGGGGGCGAGGCCGAGCCACTGCTCTGTGTGTGAATGGACACGTACAGCAGCGGCTCGGGAGCAAGCCTGCTTTGGTCTCCCCTTAGCAAGCTGCTTGCTCTGGGGTCACTCGGCAGGAGAGAAGGGCCAGGAGCACTGGCAGGGGATCCGAAAAGAGGAGGATCAAAGCTGTTGTGTGCAAGTATCTTTTTTTTTTTTTTTTTTTTATTGCCTTTAATATTACTTTAAAGTGATTTTTGTAAAGGTTCAGATTTTTTTTTTTAAATACCAAACATGTAATACCCACCTGCTCTGTGCAGTTATTTTGCACAGAGCAGCCTGGATCCTCCTCTTCTCGGGTCGCCAGCTGGCTTTTTGCTCTGGGGACACCTGTGTATGCTCTCTCTCGAGCCGCCTTTGTGTGTCTAAGATGGGGGTCGGCAACCCGTTGATCGCGATCCACTGGTCAAACACAGGGAGGCAACAGGTTGATCGTGACCTGGTTTCTGCCTCCCCCCAGCCTCCGCCACTCTCATGTCACAGGCAGAGCGGAGAGCAGGAGGCAGTATAGTGCTGGATGGAGGGCTGGGTCGGGGGTGGAAGCTGCTCAGTTATTGGTTGCTAGGTTGTTTTAGCAGCCAATCACCTGCTCCTGCCTTTCACCCAGCACTGTGTTGTCCTCTGATCTCCGCTGTGCTTTACACACGCTGACAGGTTGGCAGGCAGTGCTACCTGTGTGTGTTATATGAAGGCAACGGCAACACAGGAGACTCTGTGGGAGTGGGGCTTAGGAAACTTTGTGGGAGGGGGGGCTTAGGAGACTCTGTGGGAGGGGGGCACAGGAGACTTTGGGGAGAGGGGGGGGGGGTGGGAACAGAGTAAATTATAGTGGGGAGGATCTTGAAGAGAAAAGGACAGGGGACACTGCTTTGGTGGATGGGGAGGCAGAGGACACTTTGTGGGGGGCAGAGGACACTGCTATGGGGCAGGGTAAAAGACACTACACCTGGGAAGGGGGGGGTGATGTGAAGGGGGGCAGAGGTCACTGGTTTGGGAAGGAGGTACAGGACGCTACTGGGGGGAGGGGGGGCAGAGGATGCGTTCAAAGAAGCTGTCCATGCAAGTGAAACAGGCCATTGTAAGGCTTAAAAATGAAACAAATCCATCAGAGAGATGGCAGCAACATTAGGAGTGGCTGGCCAAATCAATATTTTGATACATTCTGAGGAAAGAAGAACGCACTGGTGAGCTCCGCAACATAAAAAGGCATGGATGTCCACGGAAGACAACAGTGGTGGATGATCGCAGGATCCTCTCTATGGTAAAGATAAACCCATTCACAACATCCAGACAAGTGAAGAACACTCGCCAGGAGGTGGACGTATTGTTGTCAAAGTCTACAATCAAGAGAAGACTTCACGAGAGCAAATACAAAGGGTTCATCTTAAGGTGCAAACCATTCATAAGCCTGAAGAATAGAAAAGCCAGATTAGACTTTGCCAAAAAACATCTAAAAAAGCCAGAGCAGTTCTGGAAAAGAATTCTTTGGACGGATGAAACTAAGATTAATATGTACCAGAATGACGTGAAGAAAAAGGTGTGGAGAAGGCTTGGAACAGCTCATGATCCAAAGCACACAACGTCCTCTGTAAAACATGGTGGAGGCAGTGTGATGGCATGGACATGCATGGCTTCCAGTGGCACTGGGTCATTGGTGTTTATTGATGATGTGACAGAAGACAGAAGCAGCCAGATGAATTCTGCAGTGTTTACAGATATACTGTCAACCCAGATTCATCCAAATCCAGCAAAGTTGACTGGACGGCGCTTCACAGTACAGATGGACAATGATCCAAAACACACTGCAAAAGCAACCCAGCAGCTTTTGAAGGAAAAGAAGTGGAATATTCTGCAATGGCCGAGTCAATCCCCTGATCTCAACCCAATTGAGCATGCATTTTACTTGCTGAAGGAAAAACTAAAGGCAGAAAGACCCACAAACAAAGACTGAAGACAGCTGCAGTTAGAGCCTGGCAAAGCATCAGAAAGGAGGACACCCAGTCTTTGGTCATGTCTATGGGTTCCAGACTTCAGGCAGTCATTGCCAGTAAAGGATTCTCAACAAAATATTAAAAGTGAACCTTTTCTTTAAGATTATATTCAACTGTCCAATTACATTTGAGCCCCTGAAAATGGAGGGACTGTGTATAAAAATGGTTGCAGTTCCTAAAATTTGTACTTGATATTTATGTTCAATCCCTTGAATTAAAGTTGAAAGTCTGCACCTCAGATTCATTTGGATTGTTTCGTTTTAATTAATTCTGGTGGCATACAGAACAAAAAGTATGAAAATTGTGCCAGTGTCCAAATGTATATGGACCTAACTAAATGCAGACGTTTTATTGAATAAAGCAACATGTCCTATTTGTATCCCCTGCAGGTACTATTACCCCAATGTCAGAGACCAGATGGTGGCTAAATGCGTGCTGCCATTGTCCCGTCTGTGTGCTATGGTGACAATGCATCATCGGGAGGAAGTGGGGATCCAGGCATTCTGTCTGCCACTTACACTGAGAAGTGAAAACACAGCCGAAACTCCTACTCCTTCCTCTGGTAGCTGCAACTTGTAACGCTGTATATTTATAACTTCTTATGGTCTACTAGTAATGTACTCACATCCTGATAAGATGGGATTCAAAGGGAACATGATCTAGCCTCAAATACTTCTCTAATAATAATACCAATGCAATACTTGTGTATTCTTCATACAAATCCTTGTGGAGCCCCATTGGCTCCTAGGTCCATGCAGCCCATGGAGCCTCAGCGTCTGTCCAAGTTGAGAGTAGGCTCTGTCCCTCCTGACACCAAGTCTTACCCTTTGTCATTCACCTTTCAATGCCAGAGTCTCTACTGCTCACTGATGTTCAGTCATTTGACAGTTAAATATTAGGCGGTGTGCTTACTTTTTGGAAGGGCAGGTCCAGAAGTCAGGCCAAATGTACAGCCTGGACCTAGAATCCAAAGGAGCTTCACATGTCCTGGGTCATGTTCACTGAAAAGAAAACCTTTACTGAAAGAAATATAAATACTGCAATTGCTGACCTATTGAAAATGTTAGTTTTACTGGCTAGTATTTAGGAGCTAGGGGTGGTGGCAGGCCAGAGTTCAACCACAGAAGCTGAGAAAGATCTTTAGTAGAGAACCCAAGTTTTGTTAACTGAAAGACACTTCCAAGGTTATTGGCAGATTTGAGCAGACACATGGAGGTGTCTACACTGAGGGTATGGGGCCACCATAGGAGGTACAGTCAGCTACTCTGAAATGTACATCTATTCTAGTGGATAACTGCCCTTTTACTGCACACATTAACCATACTCTTGCCATGACCAGGCTATTATAAAGACTGTAGGCTCTGGCAACTAAACACATTGACCCTTAGATGCAGATCATTGTCATTTGCACTGAAGACTGTCGATACAGTGCTACCTAACTGTCGCTTTGCCATAATAACCTGTCTCTATGGGTCCAGTTCTGATCATACCACTAATTGCTTAATATTTCTCTTCTTTCAGGTTTACTCAATGTAAATGTGACCTATAGAAGATTGGTCAGAAGTCCAGTGGGTGTATTGGCTACACGCATGGTCTCCATTTCTGTTCAGATCCATCGAGCCACAGGGCTTCAGGCTGCTGCCAGGTACAGCTGCCCATTCTGCTCTTTTTGTGTTGCTATAGCTATATACAGGTGAAACTCTTGAATAATCATCACAATGATGACAAATCACGGCTTGAACTATCTTGCTTTGCATGTAATGAGTCTATCTCATATATTAGTTTCACCTTTTAAGTTGTATTGCTGAAATAAATGAACTTTTGCACGATATTCAAATTTTTTGAGTTTCACCTGTATGTATATGTATGTGTATATGTGTGTGATCACCTGGTTGTGTCCAGGATGGCAGGTACATTTGTCCTAGATTCAGGCTGTATGTGATATTAAGCTTTCTGTGACCCACCAGCTAATAATGGGGCCATCAGTCCAGCCCACTGCTCCTTAGGCCACTTTTCCCTTTCAGCAGTATGTTCAAATGTGGCTAAAAACACCTCCCATCATTTTTGGCAATAAACGGCCCACACAAAATGATGGTGTATTAACGGAATCACTCCTAAGGCACTTTGAAATCTTCAAACTACGGAGCCCCATTATTAGCTGGGGAGTCGGAGAAAGCTTATTATCACATAGAGCCTGAATCTAGGACAAATGTACCTGCCATCCTGGACGCAACCAGGCGATTTTACCGACCTGTATGTGTGTGTGTATTTTATATATATATATATATATATATATATACAAGATTTATATAGCGCCTTACAAAATGAAGGTAGTCATTACAGTTACAATACAATTTGGTACAAGAGAAAACAGAGGGCCCTGCTCGTTAGAGCTTACAATCTATATATATATATATATATATATATATATATATAATTATATTATACATTTTTTAATTTTGGCAAAGTTTGGGGGTACTAGCAACTGTGGTAATGCTTGAGAACCAACTTGCAAAGCCGTTTTTTTAAGTAAGCAGAAAGTCTTTATTCATCTCAAGGTAAACAAAGCAACTCTTCCAGCAGCAAACAAAAATGGCTTAATTCTGGCAAATTGAAAAAATAAAAGTCCCCTTATCTGCAGCACAAAATACCCTCAACAGTGTTTCACTCACACAAGGCTTTTACCTGCAGGAAGTATAGTACAGCCCAAGCACATTTAGGCAGCTCCTAGCAGTACTCCAGACACTTGTCTGCTCTCGACCCATTACTACTCCATACCTGCTGTAGTAGCTTCCTGTTTTTAAATGCCTCTTCCTTTTCTGGGTCCCCACAATCAGAGTTGGAAGTTCTTTCCCACCCAAACATCTCTCAAAGCCTCTGAATTTTGGGTCTCAAAGGAGGATTTTCCAATCGAGATAGCACTCTAATTTAGTCCTCTCCTCTGATAGGGATATCCCGGGACCCCTCACTCTGCATAGAACACCAACTGCATATCAGTCGTGCCCACAACCCAAACAAATCTAGGTGAAATATAGTGCTCAACCAGAACCCACTCTCAGTGTACTGTACAATATATAAATAAAGACTTTGGTCAGAGGAGCTGAGATTCCCTGTACTGCAGAAGCAAAGGTTCAGGATTAGGTCTTTTTAAGTGCACCAAGCTGTTAAAATCCAGAGGCTTATACACAGACACATGGATACACATAAACCAAAAGTATGAGGCATGTAGACCTTGATCCCTCTTTGTATTTCCATATGAACAGTTGGACAAATACTGGAATTCAGTAACAATCCTTTGCGAATGTGAAATTCCATTTCCTGTTCACTTTTTGGTTAAATGTTTTCTTAGAAACGGTCCGTTAACTCAAAACTGTTTTGTCTGCTATTTGACAATTTTAGAGAGTTAAAGCTGAATTTCAGGTAAGCAGCTGAAAAATCTATATGTGAGCGGTTTTATCTATCAAAGCACTGGTAATTCTATCAAGCCACTCTCGTGATCCAGACACTCCAGCTAGACACCTACTAGTCACCTACGTAAAATTCAAAACATTAAAAATAACATATAAAGCCATTTATAACTCTTCCCCAAATTACATCACCAATCTTGTCTCCAAAAATCACCCAAACCGTACTCTCTGCTCCACGCACGACCTCCTGCTCTCTAGCTCCCTTGTCTCCTCCTCCTCCCATGCTCGTCTCCAAGACTTCTCCAGAACTTCCCCCATCCTCTGGAACTCTCTACCCCAATTTATTAGACTATCGCCTACTCTGCCCACTTTTAGGCGATCTCTGAAAACCTATCTCTTCAAGGAAGCTTATCCTGCCCTCAGCTAATAATGGAATCTTCTATTCCTCCTACCAGTCCATCCCCCACAGTTACTACCTTCTGTACCACTAGCCCCTCCCTCTTAGATTGTAAGCTCCAAGCAGCAGTGCCCTCCTAACCCTCTTGTATTGAACTGTATTGTTGCTGTATTGTCTCCCGTTTTATTGTAAAGCTGTAACGGAACCGACACCAGACTGCACTTGGGTATTTCCGTTAGACTACCGCTTCCCTGTCCGACCACCGACCACAGACACCACCGCTGACCATACAAGACTAGACGACACCAGTCTTGAAGTAAACCAGGAAATATACTAGTTTATTTTAACACAGATACAAGATATATACATTCAAGGCAACAACCTCCCCTCCTTGCATAATGACACAGGGCGGGGCAAAAAGAGACACACCAGCAGACAGTCCCATCAGTAGGGAGGGCTGCTGGAAACACCCCCCCACCAAGCCAATACACATAAACACATACATCCCATAATAGTTTGCTGCTAAGCAAGACACACAATAGAACAATGGGACGCAACCACATGGCATTAAACAATCAACAACCCCCCACCCCAATATCACCCTGTACCCCTAACAGGCCCCGGGGCGACTTACACATAATAGGGATATGGGGAGCTGAGACAGGGGTCTCCCCACCTCTCCAAAGTAAGCTGTGTTCCATGGGTCCCCCCACCCAAAATTACTCCCGTCACAAAAGCGCCGAGCAAACAGTTGGCGCTATACAAATCCTGTATTATGATAGTAGTAGTAATAATACCGTATTTGCCGGCGTATAAGACGACTTTTCAACCCGTGAAAATCTTTTGAAAAGTCGGGGGTCGTCTTATACGCCGGTATACGGCGAGCCGGTGTCAGGGTGGCACTTTTTCGAGGGGCGGCGCCGCCCCCCCTCCTCCTCTAACGGACACCAAGTACAGGGGCGGGCAGAGGGGCTGCTGTACCTTACCTGGCTCCGGTCCCGGTCCCACGACGATCCGGTCCAGGAAGCGCGGCTGCTCCTTCTTTCAGTTCGGCCGCTCGATGGTCCCGCCGCCCGCTCGGCTCCGCCTCCTCACCGGTGATTGGGCGCCAGCACTGGAAAGGCACACAGGCGACCAATCACCGGCGAGGAGGCGGAGCCGAACGGCCCCGCGAAAATCAAGTGGCCGAACTGAAAGAAGGAGCAGCCACTCCTCTCCCCCACTGACACTAACGATGGGGCACTATTCCTCCTCCACACTGACACCAACGATGAGGCACTGTTCCTCCCCCACTGATACCAATGATGAGGCACTATTCCTCCCCCACTGACACCAACGATGGGGCACTATTCCTCCCCCACTGACACCAATGATGGGGCACTATTCCTCCCCCACTGACACCAATGATGGGGCACTATTCCTCCCCCACTGACACCAATGATGGGGCACTATTCCTCCCCCACTGACACCAATGATGGGGCACTATTCCTCCCCCACTGACACCAATGATGGGGCACTATTCCTCCCCCACTGACACCAATGATGGGGCACTATTCCTCCCCCACTGACACCAATGATGGGGCACTATTCCTCCCCCACTGACACCAATGATGGGGCACTATTCCTCCCCTACTGACACCAATGATGGGGCACTTTTCTCCCCACTGATACCAATGATGGGGCACTATTCCTCCCCCACTGACACCAACCATGGGGCACTATTCCTCCCCACTGACACCAACGATGGGGCACTATTCCTCCTCCCCACTGACATCAACGATGGGGCACTATTCCTCCTCCCCACTGACATCAACGATGGGGCACTATTCCTCCCACTGACACTAATGATGGAGCACTATTCCTTCCACTGATACCAATGATGGGGCACTATTCCTCCCACTGACACCAATGATGGGGCGCAATTCCTGCCACTGATACCAATGATGGGGTGCTATTCCTCCCACTGACACTAATGATGGAGCACGATTCTTCCCACTGACACCAATGATGGGGCACTATTCCTCCCATTGACCAATGATGGGGCACTATTCCTCCCACTGACACTAATGATGGGACACTATTCCTCACACACTGACACTAATGATGGGGCACCATCATTGGTGTCAGTGGGAGGAATAGTGTCCCATCATTGGTATCAGTGGGAGGAATAGTGCCCCATCATTGGTATCAGTGGGAGGAATAGTGCCCGTCATTGGTGTCAGTGGATGAAATAGTGCCCCATCATTAGTGTCAGTGGGAGGAGTAGTGCCTCATCATTGGTATCAGTGGGAGGAATAGTGCCCCATCATTGGAATACCATACTGAAATACCATACCATATTGAAATCAAATCTGATGTTTTTTCATTTTTATTTGGTGTGTGTTGGAAGAGGGGTAGTCTTATACGGCGAGTATAGCTCAAACCCTATATTTTAACAGGAAAAGTAGGGGGTCGTCTTATACGCCGGCAAATACGGTAATAATAATAGTCAGCCTTCACCGCAGCACAGCTTGATGAAGAACACACCCCTAATCTGCTGATTTGACAGTGCAGGAGAAGCAGCAGACTACTGAGGTCTTCCCTCTACTAACTTACTCACTCTACTGTCATGTACCCACCTCACATATGCCTGGAAGCACAGGCGAACAGTGCTCCCCACCCTTTTTAGGTCTTTTGTACTGGATTTCTATTGGGGAGGAAACCCTGCAATAAATTTGCAACACTAAGTGTTTCTACAGGAGATCTCAGTAGTTCTGAAAATCCTGCAAGCTCCTTCTTCTTCAACTGAATTATCTATTTTGGTTGGAAAATGTAATAACATTATGCATGTTGTGTTACAATTCTCTATTTCTCTCAGAGTTCTCGCAGAAGATGACCCGGCATTTCAATAC
The DNA here is from genome assembly GCF_062004578.1 of Staurois parvus. Lineage (NCBI taxonomy): Eukaryota > Metazoa > Chordata > Amphibia > Anura > Ranidae > Staurois > Staurois parvus. The sequence goes on along the minus strand of NW_028318705.1, from coordinate 676,724 downwards.
AGCGCGGAGGTCGGGGTGAATGCCTTTGTCATAATTCGCCCATCTTTCTTACCGGAGGTGGAGAGTCGCAGCACGCGTACTGTGGCTCGCAGCTTTTGCCCTGAGTTTGACCATCATTCGGAGTTTCCGTGTAACATCTTGACCCAGAGTAGCGGTGGGGAGGCGTATAGCCTGGCAGAGATCCTTCATTCCTCTGAGATTGTACTGTCCATTCACCACCAGAGCGTCACATCAGGTAATCAGTCTCTCCACAACCTTCTCTGTCTCCTTTCAAATGTGTTGATGATGATGTACCTTGTGGCTTTGAACAGTTTTATCCTTCAGTAGATGCAGGAGAATGTAGAGTAAAAGCAATCTTGTCACCAAACTAAAATTCTCCGTAAAAGGAGACCTTGTTAATAGCGTTGTGATTGATCCTTTACTAAAGAGAAATCCTCAGCCTAAAGTACAACTATAGTCAACTTTTTTTCCCCAAATTTAATAGAGCAGGGGTGGGCCTTTAGCTTTTGCAGAACTACAAGTCCCATCATTCCTCTTGGAGTCATAATTGTAACTGTCAGTCTTGCAGTGTATTATGGGAAATGTAGTTCCACAACAGCTGGAGAGGCGTAGGTTGCCCACCACTGGGATACAGTAATGGAGGATTATAACCCCTGTCAGATTTTCTTTTTGCTATCTATGTCCCATTGCGGAGATTTCCCTTTATTTTCTGTCCCATAACAAACAGAAAGTGAGAGAAAATCCCTGCAAATTAAGGGAATTCCTTGGGGATCCCCAGGATTTTTTCTTTCAATGATAATCTTCTAGATTGTAAGCTCGAAAGAGCAGGGCCCTCGATCCCCTCATGTTTTGCATTGTATTGGTATTGTTCTGTCACATGTTCTGTCCCCCTTTGTAATGTACAGCGCTGAGTGAACTATTGGCGCTTTATAAATACTGTATAATAATAATAATAATATAATAATGGTAAACAGGATAAATCGAGGGGCTGAATCTCCATAACGGGGGCACAGACCTCAATAAAAACTGGCAGGTGTTCTAATCCATTAGTTTTATCGACCCCTTGAGGGTTAGGGACTGATTTGAATGTACAGTATGCATGTAAAGTGCTGCGTAAGTTGACGACACTATAGAAGTACCTGTAATAAATAAATAAGACCCCAACAGGAGCACAGAGTACTTTTTTTTTTTTTTGAGAGCTTGGTCCCACTGGGGAGATTTCTCTTTATGTCCTGTCCAGAAAGTGAGAGAGAACCTCTCCAAATCCCCTTTGTAACATGTGATATCCATATTCAGGATGTCACATGTTACTGTTGCAGCAGCCTCTGATCCCCCCTTTGTGAAAGTAAGTGGGGGTTCTTCCCCCCAAGATTGCTGTCACAATTTTAAAAAATTTCAGAGTAGTGTGAATGTGAAAACTACAAATACGGACAGCCTTTCCGGATGTCGTCTTGTAGTTTTCAATGAGCTACCAGGGATCTGTAGAGTGCTCTAGGTAGTTCAATGAGTTTTCACATTGTGTAACTGCCTGCTAGTACAAGGTGTGAGCAGACGGCTTACATTGACAGTCTGCAAATGCCCTGCATTGCACCCTCGATCTGCTGATTGCTGCTGCAATGCTTTGCAGGCTCCTAGTAAAAATAAATAATAAATTTTTATTTTTTTTGCCTATAAAAAAGATGTATATTATTCTTTTTTTTACAAAAGAGAAGTTATGCTTTAGAAGCCATCTTTAGAAACTGAGGAATAATGATGTCTTGGTCCCCCCAGTACTCGCCAACCTTCATGTCACTACTGCGGGGTTGATTTACTAAAACTGCGGGGTTGATTTACTGATGTGCAAAATCTGGTGCAGCTCTGCATAGAAACCAATCAGCTTCCAGGTTTTTTTTCGTTAAAGCTTGATTGAACGAGCTGAAGTTAGAAGTTGATTGGCTACCATGCATAGCTGCAGATTTTGCACTCTCAATTTTAGTAAAGCAACCCCTGTGTCTTCTGTTGATGTGAATGTTTGCGGGAATCACGGGGGGAGCAGGGGATAGAAAATACTACAAGTGTCAAACAAGACTTTAGCCAGAGATTGCTCTTCATGGGAGCAATATTGAGCTGCACAGGCAGCAGGAGAGGCAAGTATTCCCGTTCCTCTTTTATGAGAAATTTTAGTTTGGAGAGTTGGTTTAAAGCATATCTGTAGTCAAATGTACTTTTAATATTACAAAATGTCAAAAGTCTCCCCTGGCCCTCCTCCTAAAGTTACAAAAAGCAGAGCATTATTTTTAGACTGGCATTTTACCACCAGCAACCCCCCCTTCCTGCAGAGAAGAAATGTTTGTTTTTCTTTTTATGGCAATCTATGGTGCAGATTATGCTAGCCATATTTCCTCTTTTTTTGTATAGTATATTTACAGGAAGACCATGTCCACCAGCTTCAGGTTTATGCCATCATTCACTTGTCAGATGTTAGGAAAGAAAGCCCTATGTAATCTCTGAATTTGTTTAGTTGGAGCTTACACAGGGCCGAGGGCTCTCGCCCTGCTACTATGGCAGTACTGGGCAAATCAACGAGCATCTGAGAGGAAGGGAATCGAGTCATACTCCTGGTGGGCAAATGGAACAGGAGCAGATTGAAAGAAATATAACTTTGTACTTCTGGGAGTTGTTAAAGTGAAATTTTGCATGGTCAAAGCACATGCTAACTTTAATAGCATTACTAATGCAAATGTATAATTTCTTCATTTATTTTGTAAATGTGCTGTTTGTCAAAGGTTCATCACCTCTTGCTAACAAATCTTTTTGTCTTCAGCTGGAGTTGGCAAAATTCATCCAACCCACGATTACCATTTGGGTGTTTTGAGAATTCCAACAAGAGATCTGCTTAGCAAAAGATCAGGTAATTGTATTATTATGCATCCCACCACACAAAGAAATTCCTTTAGACAGGAAAGACCAGCTTCCATGGTCGCTGGTTCTGGTAACCTACTGCTGTCGCATGCATCTTGCTGTTGACCCATCACTAGAATTGTCAGCCTCCTTAAAGCGGAGTTCCACCCAAAAGGGGAAGTTCCACTTTAAAGATTGGTCCCCTGCTCCCCATTACAGATTGGCACCTTTGGGGAGCAGGGCGGGAACCGGTACCCGAATTTGACAGGTACCTGCTCCCACTTCCGCTGCGATCGCCTAGGCAACCTGAGAGCCGCAGGGCTACAAGTTCCATCATGCCTCTGCAAATCATAGGTGTAACTGTCAGTTTTGTAAGCTTTGCAATGCCTCATGGGAAATGTAGTTCCACAACAGCTAGATAGCCGCAGGTTGCCTACCCCTGGCCTGGGCGATCGGAAACGGAAGTTGACCCCCTACCCTCCCTCCCCGTAGTCTTGTGGGACACGTGACAGGTCCGAGAAGATGACGGGCCATTAAGGAAGCGCAGCGCTACTCACGCATGTGCAGTGGGCACCCGGCTGTGAAGCCGCAAGCTGTCACAGCCGGGTGCCCACACTGAAGATGACGGCGCCTGGAATACAGGACGGCTGGTGAAACGGGCTGCGGCGGGGGCAACATGGGATCGTGGGAGAGGTAAGTGGCTGTTTTTTTTTTAAAGTCAGCAGCTACAGTTTTTGTAGCTGCTGACTTTTACTTTTTTACAGAGTGAGTGGAACTCCGCTTTAAAGTGATTCTAAAGGTTGTAATTTAAAAAACAAAACAAAAAACAAAACATGTTATACTTACCTGCTGTGTGTAATGGTTTTGCACAGAGCAGCACCGATCCTCTTCTTTTTGAGTCCCCTGCTGGTGATCCTGACTCCTCCCCCCTGCCAAGTGCCCCACAATAGCAAGCCTCTTGCTATGGGGGCACTTGAGCAGGCAGGTTTACTGCTGAGCCTCTCTCCTGTGAATGGACCTAGTCCGTTCACATACATAGAGTGGCTCGGCCCTGCCCCCTGCTGTCTCCTCCTTGGCTCACTGGCTGTGATTGACAGCATCAGGAGCCAATGGCTCCCACTGGTGTATGAGCCAATTAAGGGAGAGAGAGAGCTACAGCTGTGACCACATTGCTGGATCGAGATAGGACTGAGGGGGGAGCTGTACCCAGAAGGTTTTTTACCTTAATGCATAGAATGATGCCTTTAGAACCACTTTAACCAGTTGTAAGGAACATATGAGGCACAGAGGTGAAGCCCAGAGTCAGCCACAAAAAACATTAATACACACACTTTGCTGATTAACATGTTCATATTTATGTATCCATATGAAAATAAACCATTTTAATCGCAATCGATCATCCAACTGGCTTCTAGTATCTGTAGTCAGATGTATTCTTTGTAAGCTAAAAAAAAACTTTGCTGAAAGAAACCTCAGTCCCAAAATAAGCACTTTATTTTTTAAATTAATATAATAGTTTTTTATGTTTCAGATTCTTCTCTTGGGCTGCCCACTGCTGATCCCATTACTTAAAGCGGAGTTCCACTCATTTTTTTTCATGTTCCTTGCAACACAATGCTCACCCGCAGAACAGTCTGTAATTGCAATTATTATTATTTATTTTTTTCTAAATACCTTATTTTTCTATATGTAGTCAACACTTCCAGTCCTGGCCGCCTGGCGATTTTGTCATTAGGCAATTCCCTAGGGATCCCGGGATATCGCCGTCATCTATCTAAGGAACCTTCAGACTGCACTTGCCTTCCTTCCGGGTGTTGATTGACAGATTGCCATAACAACGGGGTGGGAACGTCCGCCAACATTGACATTGTTATGGCAATCTTTAAGCAACACAGTGCGCCACGCTGTCCTTACTGCGCAGCCGCAAAATCGGGAGGTGCATGCTGGTTAGCCAGCTGAACGGAATCCCAGAAGCAAGTAGGAGCGGGCTTCAGATGCCCACACTAGTAATGGCCGCTGTCTGTCTGCTGGGATCCTGTGATGAATGTCATATTTTACAAGTAAGAAGAAGAAATACACTTATAACAGTATCCTATTTATATTGTGCAACTAAAGAATCACAGGGGTGCCTTTTGGAGAAAACTGCCAAGGAGACTGGAGCTCCGCTTTAAGTCTTTTGTAATTGAAAGGTGACAGCAACAGTGTGCAGGAGAACTGCTCCCAGCCTCAGCAAATGTACACAAACATCACTGAAACTGTAATTGGAGCTGCTGTCCTGCACACAGACTCAGCATAAGTAAAATAGTAGTTCCTAGGGCAGCTCCCAATTGCATCTTGAGGGAAGTAGCAGGTAGGAAAGGAGCAAGAGAAGAATCTGAAACACCCAGAAGTGTCATTTTTTTTCCCCTCCTTGTAACTCTGCAGTTATGTGATAAGCTGATTGCCTAAAGGGGGCAATAGTAGTTACAAATAAAGCACTATGATATCAATATTAAAAATTAAGTGTTTTAGTCTGGTGACAGGGTCTCTCTTGAGATTGGAGTATCAGACTAGCAGGGCTTCAGATTGTCCCTCTGCACAGTTCCTCCCTTTTTCTTCTTTAATTCCTGTGTCTTCAGTTGTAGATATTCATGCTGGCTCTTCTTTTCCCAGGAATATCTGGCTGGTACCCCGTAATGTTACCCGAGGATTTCACTATATCTGGCACAGCGGGTGTCTTGAACAATGTGGTTGGAGGTCTGGAGTTTTCCATGAACTTTGCTCACCATTCAGACAGAGATCGAGTCCTGGAGGTGGCCCGAGGCTTAGGATGGAATGATGTAGAGGAGGAAGTTGGTGGACATGTCCGAGATGGTTGGGAAAAGGAAGACTTGGTCAATCTGTCTGTCACTGTTCCCAAAATCTGGCTTCCAGTTCACTGTCTCTTGCTGGCCGGACACAAACACATCCACAAGAGCACTTACTGCTACCTGCGGTACAAGCTGTACGATAGAGACTCAGTCTGCTCCCACTTAAGAAAACCGACCTTATCAGAAGATGGCCAACAGGCCACCGTAGTGTTTGAGCAGACTAGGAAGATAGAACTGATGAAACATCAACCATTAGTGTGGTACCTACGAGAAGAGAAGTTGGAGGTCCAGATCTGGCGCTCCTATGGGAAAGACACTAGCGGGCCAAGACCTCAAGATACCGACCGTCTCCTTGGTTGTGCTTATGTGGACATGACTGCTCTGGCAGAGACCACCTCCCGGACCCTGTCTGTTAGCGGTAGGTCACATAATAGTAGAAAGATTAGCATCACAATTTTCTCCCAAAATGCCTTTTGAATACAGCATTGTCATATCTAGGTTAGCTTTGTTAGCCAGGACTATTAACCCTATATTTTCTATGGAGAATTCAACATGGAGTGGGTTAATGCCCAATAAAAAAAACAGGGGGAGGCCTTGTTTGCCTTTTTCACATATGATTTTGGCGAATTTAGCAAGAATCATGTTTAATGTGATGGAATTTGAGTTACTAACTTGGAAAAATATGCAGCCAGTGAATTCTAAAACATCTAAGCTCTTTTGGTCTCCATGTTTGTTCTAGATTAGGTAGCATGATGGTCTTAGGAAGTCAAGTTTGAAGTCTGCGCCATTATATACAAGTGTTTTAGTGGCGTCTCTCATAAATCTGTCAACACAGGTTCACTTCCATGCCTCTCTTGTCCTACTTGTCTCCATGCTGCTTGCCTGTTACTGTGTCAATGCAGCAAAGATAGTATGTGATATGAGAGATAAGTGTGACAGGCTTAAAACGGAGCTCCACCCAAAAGGGGAAGTTCTGCTTTAAGGACTGCTTCCCA